>NW_024098508.1:0-168247 GCF_016545835.1 Crotalus tigris | reverse complement strand
GGAACTCTTGAAAACCTGGTACCATATTTGTGTGCAGGGCGAAAGACAAGCTGCCATTGAAGGACAATGCTGTGAATTTCTGGGGCTCAAAGACAGAAGTGACATCCCACAAAGCGCTTATGATCCAAACCCTCTCTAGTGGGAGACTGTTACTAATTTCATACCATTCAAGAATTACTCGTAAGCCTTCTATAGATTGCATGTCTCCATAAACAACTATTACATTGGTTTTACTATACCGTAGGAAAAGTGCTATGTTATTTAGATTATTCTTCCGGAAGGTACTGAGCTCATAATTTATCAGTCTTGGAATAAATTGAATGAAAGAAATGCAAATATCTCTCTGAATTAATTTTGGCCTCAGAATTCTGAAAAATCTCTCTCCAGTTGTGTCTTCTGGGATGAGAAGGCCAATCCAATTCCATCCAAAATGTTTCAAGAGCTGAATAATCCCAACATAGTGAAGGTTTTCATTAGGAGTCATCCAGAAGAAAGAAGGAAACTGCATTTTATCACTCAATGCAAGGTCAAAAGAGCCATAACTGAGCTGCAGAATAGGAATAATAATGATGTACTTTTAGACTAAATATTGCATCAAAAAATGGAAAAGTACATTTCTTTGGGACACTGTTTTTCCATAGAAAATCTTGATGGGTGAGACAAATACCAAATCTGGAACTCAACAAATCTTTCCTCAGAGCTTTTGCAACCAGACTATCATTAGCATTCCATTCAACATTTCTTAGACAAAAATCATCTCAGTCTTTGATTGTGTTAACCAGAAATAGAGAGGAGAGAGGAATGAGAGGAGCCTTATTCATTAAGGACCTGAAAGTATCTGAGAGTATTCATCCCGCATTTTATATTATAAGGCTAAGATAACTAGTGCTTTACTGATAAATGTATTTAACATTGTTGTGACATTTACAGAAAGAGGAGAAAGTCAAAGAACTTGAAGCACACCCAGAAGATGGAGAGACAACATCAGAGACATTATGACAGCATCAATTAGCAATGGATGAGTCCACCAGAAGTGCAAAAACCAGAATTTTGTATCTCTTTCAACACCAGAAGAAGAAGAAGAAGAAGAAGAAGAAGAAGAAGAAGAAGAAGAAGAAGAAGAAGAAGAAGAAGCAGAAGAAGAAGAAGAAGAAGAAGAAGAAGAAGAAGAAGAAGAAGAAGAAGAAGAAGAAGAAGAAGAAGAAGAAGAAGAAGAAGAAGAAGACAGAAACAATGATACCTACACCAATTCTTACAAGCTAAATATAATGTTTGTGCTTATTAAGAATTACTGTGGTTGTAATAATAATTGATGCATTACATTTCTCTGGGAAAATAAATAAATAAAAACTACCCCAAATCAATTCCCCAATATTGCAGCTGTTTTTGAGTGGTTCTCTCCACTTTTAACCACCACTCTTTCTTTTCTTGTGCATTTATGTGAGCCCGGAAACCTACCTGTGGAATTTTGTAGGCATTTAATATGTTGGCCATCTGTATGGTGTTCTGGGAAGGGAGATCACCAATGACAGCCATGATGTTTTGCTCCTTTCCCCTCCTGTAATTGAGGGGACAATGGCCTTCAACAAAGAAAAGAGTCAAAAGGTTCGCAGAGGCTTTCAGTGCTTGAAAACCATTGTCATAGACCTTGGAGACCAAGGTGATGTTGGGTAACAAGTTCTCATTCATGTTGATCTCCTGAATGGCAAAATTGAAGGCTAGGATATGCTGTAGGTTTTTAGGCAACGGCCTGCAAGAAGAGTTTCAGTTAGTTCTACAATCTTAGAATGTGACAAGGATTGGATTTAGATAGACTTCTTGATAATGCTTTTCTCTTTGCCTAAAATGATGTATTTGTCTGCTTTAATGAATATTAGAGAAGTGAAGAGTGCACCTATGTTCTGAAGCATTTCTTTGAAAAAGAAAAAAAATGATTTGTAAAATTCAATAGTTAAGATATTCCAGAGGTGAGTAAAGCATAGAATGAGGAGCTGAGGTGGAGTGTCTGAATGTCACTTGAGGATCAGGTGGGCATCTGTGCATCACATTTTGAGAAGGTTTTAATGCCATTAAAAGGATTATTTCATATATGTAGGGCAGCAATGCAATTGGAGGGCAGAAACAGATGGATTGTGTCAACTGTTAGGAGAATCTATATACTAAAGATGTAAAATTTTATCACATTGGTATATTTAAATATGTCCCATAATAAGTACTGCATACTAAGTAGAAATCTCAAGCAACCACAATCTATTTAAAATAAAAGTCTTAGTATATAGAAGGGTTTGCAAATAAGGAATAATTGGTAAAATGTCATACAGTGTGATACAGTATGAGATCCATATATATATATACATTTTATTAAAATATACATGCTAAATACTTTTGACAGGTTTTTTTCCATTTTATATACTAAATAAAAGAATAGAGGACCAGTGCTATTAAAATCACCCCAGGGAGCTTTTCTGATGAGAAGATTAATTCATGTGTAACAGTAGCCATATGAAAAATCGTGTCTACAAGGGTACATTCAATAGCTAATTCCAGCACCTGAAATATCATTAACCACAAGAGATATATTAAATAAGAATCATGCCTAAACCAGCTTTAATTCTCATCTACAGTATGAACAAATTTAACCAGAATCTCTTGAATACAATCAAAAACATAAAAGGCAGGTCATGGTTTCTTTCAAAAGAGTACTTGCCATCCGTGCAAGGATCCTTCTGGGTGTTCCACAAAGTGGAGTAAAGGCAATTCAGGATATATAGTAGACACAAATTCTCCAATGATTATATCATTGGAGAGGGCAGGGAAATTAAGCTTAAAATGTCGTTTGTCACCACACATTGGGTTAAAGGTCTTGCTGAAAGAAGCCTGGAGGATAAGGAGAGAGAGTAGAAACACATGGCAAAGTATCTGAGTCCTTTTGAATGCCAAAGGAATTTGGCTCCAATCACAGCAGTGCAGGCACATCTGCATCACAGCACTTTGCCTGCAACAATGAGAGTCTCTGTTGGTTTTATGCATAACTAAAGTTGTAGATTACAATAATTATCATCAGAGTGATTCATAATGCAGACTACTGAGTCTCATGGTTGTTATTAATAGTAAAGTTAAACTGTTAAGTGTTTAAGTGTTCTGTGCTTTCCCCCAAAAAGAAGTTTAATTAATTAATTCTGACAATTATGAGGTAGGCAAACCCCTTTCCAAAAGCTACTCAACTATTTTTCCAGTTGAAGAAATTGTATGGTCCAAACCCATCTCTTGGCTACTCCTCATCAAGCAAGAAAGAAATGATCTGAGGATCATAACAGATTTGGGGAACCGAGTCTTGCTTTCCCTATCGAAAGAAAGCAATGCTGGTTAAAAGGAGGAAGAGA
Source organism: Crotalus tigris (assembly GCF_016545835.1). Taxonomy (NCBI): domain Eukaryota; kingdom Metazoa; phylum Chordata; class Lepidosauria; order Squamata; family Viperidae; genus Crotalus; species Crotalus tigris. The sequence continues at coordinate 164,864 of NW_024098508.1, read as the reverse complement.
TAATTTAATATTTATTTATTTATTTAATTAATTTATTTATATGCCGCCCAATCCCGAAGGACTCAGGGCGGCGTACAAAATTAAAACAATCATCGAGAATAAAACAATAAAATAATACAATCATACCGCAAGTCCGATCATGTCCCGCCCCCCCCCGGGGACATCAGCCCCAGGCCTGCCGGAACAGGAGAGTTTTAATGGCTTTCTTAAAGGCCAGCAGGGTGGGAGTTGTTCGAACCTTGGGGGGAAGTTGATTCCACCAGGTCAGAGCCACCACAGAAAAGGCTCTTCCCCGAGGACCCGCCGGCCAACATTGTCTGGCCGACGGGACCTGAAGGAGGCCCAATCTATGGGACCTCACCAGTCTCTGGGAACTGTGCGGCAGTATGCAGTCCTGTAAGTAACCTGGCCCTATGCCATGAAGGGCTTTAAAGGTGATAACCAACACCTTGAATTGCGTCCGGAGACCCACAGGAAGCCAGTGCAGCTCGCGGAGTATAGGTGACACGTGGACGTACCTTGGCGCGCCCACAATCGCTCTCGCGGCTGCATTCTGAACCAACTGCAGCCTCCGAACGCTCTTCAAGGGTAGCCCCATGTAGAGCGCATTACAGTAATCCAGTCTTGAGGTGACGAGGGCATGAGTGACTGTGAGTAAAGCCTCTCGGTCCAGATAAGGCTGCAACTGGTGCACCAGGCGAACCTGGGCAAAGGTCCCCCTGGCCACAGCCGATAAATGTTGTTCCAGATTTAGCTGTGAGTCCAGGAGGACACCCAAGTTTCGTGCCTGCACTGAGGGAGGTAAATTTGCCCCCCGCAGGACTAATGATGGACCATCCAGTTGATCTTTGGGAGGCAAGACCCAGAGCCACTCGGTCTTGTCAGGGTGGAGTCTAAGCCTGTTCACCCCCATCCAGACCCTCACATCTTCCAGGCACCGGCACATCACATTGACTGCTTCACTGAAAGGACACGGGGTGGAGATATATAATTGGGTATCATCCGCATACTGATGATACCTCACCCCGTGTCGCCGAATGATCTCACCCAGCGGTTTCATGTAGATGTTAAAAAGGAGGGGGGACAGGACCGAGCTCTGAGGCACCCCATGATCGACATACCTAGGGGTCGATCTCTGTCCGCCCACCAACACCGACTGTGACCTGTCAGAGAGGTAGGAGGAGAACCACCACAATACGGTGCCGTCCACCCCCACCTCTCCGAGACAACGCAGAAGGATACCATGGTCGATGGTATCGAAAGCCGCTGAGAGGTCAAGAAGCACCAGGATAGAGGAGTGACCCCTAGCCCGGGCTCGCCAGAGGTCATCGGTCAGTGCGACCAAAGCAGTCTCAGTGCTGTAGCCGGGCCTGAAACCAGATTGAAAAGGGTCCAGATAATTAGTTTCATCCAAGGATCGCAAGAGTTGGGACGCCACCACCTTCTCTACAACCTCCCCCACAAAGGGGAGGTTGGAGACAGGACGAAAGTTCTTCAAAACAGCTGGGTCCAGGGAAGGCTTCTTGAGGAGGGGCCTCACCACCACTTCCTTTAAAGGTTGCGCGAAAGACCCCTCCATCAAGGAGGCATTGATTATCGCCTGGAGCCAGCCTCGTGTCATCTCCCTACTGGCAGAAACCAGCCAGGAGGGGCACAGGTCCAATAAACAGGTGGTGGCATTCATTGCCCTCACGGCCTTGTCCACTTCATCAGGGGTCACAGGCTCAAACTCACTCCAGATAACATGACTAAGACCAGCCCCCGGCAACTCGGCTGGCACTGCCCAGTCGGAGTCCAGGTCTCTCTGAATCTGAGCGATTTTGCCCGAAAGAAACTGAACAAACTCCTCAGCTCTCCCCTGCAAGGGTTCCTCCGCCTCCTCCACTTTAAGAAGGGAGCGGGTCACCCTAAACAGGGTGGCCGGGCGAGATTCTGCAGACGCAATAAGTGCGGAAAAGTGAACACGCTTTGCCGCCCTTATCGCCACTAAATAAGTCCTAAGATAGGCTCTTAATAGTGATCGGCCAGGTTCAGAGTTACTGGCCCTCCAACGTCGCTCTAGACATCTCTTGTGGCGCTTCATCTCCCGGAGCTCCTCAGTAAACCAAGGCACCCTCAGGATACCACCACCACAGAGAGGTCGCAAAGGCGCAATTCGATCCAGGGCCCTGGACGCCGCCTCATTCCAGGCCGCAACCAGGGACCCGGACGAGTTGTGGACAAGGGAGTCAGGTATTTCCCCAAGCTCCTCCTGGAACCGATCTGGGTCCATTAGGCACCTGGGGCGGAACCACCTAGTCGGCTCCCTCTCCCTGCGATGGGGGAGTGATGCTCTGAAGTCCAGCCTCAATAGGAAATGATCTGTCCATGACAAGGGTGAGATCTCTATTCCCCCTAATTCCAGATCATGTCTCCATTGCCCCGAGAGAAACACAAGGTCGAGTGTGTGACCACCCCTATGAGTCGGATCCTGGATTACCTGGGTCAGGTCCATGGTTGCCATGGAAGCCATGAACTCCTGCGCCGCCTCTGAGCGATCGCCGAGTGATGGTAGGTTAAAGTCCCCCAATACCATAAGTCTGGGGAACCCCACCGCCAACCCGGCTACTGACTCCAGCAATGCAGGCAGGGCTGTTGCAACGCAGCTGGGAGGTAGGTACGTCAGCAGCAAGCCCAACTGAACCCGTGAACCCAACTTCAATAGGAGGGACTCACACCCAACAACCTCCGGGGCAGGAATCCCACGAGGACTCAAGGACTTCCGAGCGATGACTGCCACTCCCCCACCCCTGCCCTGATGTCGAGGCTGATGAAGCACCACAAACCCGTCCGGGCACATCTCCGAGAGGGAGACACCCCCCTCAGGGCCCAGCCAGGTTTCGGTTATACATGCCAGGTCTGCCCCGCCGTCCAATATTAAATCATGGATAAGGGGGGCTTTGTTGACAACGGACCTGGCATTAAGCAACATCAGCCTACAACTAGGGCCCTGTACTCCCCTGTCACCAGTACTACAGGATGAGCCTTTTGAGGGGCCGGAACAAGGAATCGCTCTAATATAGCGAGTCCTCATTCCCCAAAGATGGCCTGCCCCTCGGCTCCTTCCATATCTGCCCATCCCAGTCATAACCGGGATGCTCCGACCTTCTCTCCTCCCCTGAGTACCCCCACCCTCACCAGCCTTCTCCCTTCCTGACCGGACTAGCTTTCCATACAGACCAAGCCCCCCCCCACTTTTGCTATTGCACTCAGCAGAGGGGGTACCAGGCTCCGCCCCCGACTCCATCATTCTCATACCCCAAACACTCAATACACATTCACACTCAATTTATATACATAAAAATAAAAATATTCACATTCATACGCCCTAAATACAATAATAAAATTTATAAATAACAGGGTCACCATTCATCTACATACATACACATACCCACAACAAACATTCTCTAAAAAATATTGCCCCTCTGTGTCCCAGGCTGGTCCAATGTCGCCGGCTAGGTGATCATTAGGTACTTGTCTTGGGGCAGCCCGTACTTGGCCTTATGCTCCTCAAAGAGCTGGGTCAACTTCTCCAAGTACCTCTCGTGCAGCTCATCAATGGCTTCTCCGGATATCCAAAAATTGTGTAAAGTCAACCCAGCCACGGAGGGACTGTAATTCGTCTTCTTCCACGGGGCGACAGTATAGGCTGGCTCCTCCGGCCTGCTCGACACCCTCCCCAAGGGCCCATTCCCCAATGCGGCGGGACCCAGCAACAGCATACAATTGAACCTGAAGGTGCTAGCCTTATTGTCGCGCTTTCTCTTGTTTCTGGCCGTCACTGCAACGGCGGCAGTTGCTGCCAAGGCAACGGGCGAAGTCACGCGGGGAGCCCAGGTCACTGGAGAAGGCCCCGCCGCGGAGCCCGAGGAAAACGATGAGGCGGCAGCGGCGATGATAGCGGAGAAGAAGGAAAAGGAAGCCACACACAGGGCAGTGAGGGTTGGCTGAGCGCCGGACCGGATTGCCCAGGCAGGCAGCTGTGGCGAGGCCTGCTGCCATGGGGAAGGCTGTGGCTGCTTGTGGGGCAGGCCGGCACTCTCCAGCGGCAGAAAGTCGGGCTGTGGGTCGCCGCCACGCGGGACACGGGGCATGCCGGGCAGCGGGGACGAGGCGGTGGCGGCCTCCAGGCACAGAGAAGCAGTCGAGGCGGCAGACGAAAAAGTCAAGGAGGCCGAAGAGGAGGCCGGGGAGGAGGCCGGGGCGGGGCGGCAGGCTGGGGCAGCGGCGGCGTCTGCTACTGCTACTGGCACGCGAGGTCTCACGCCAGCTCCGGCTGAAGTGGGGGGGGGTGGCGGCAGGAACGCCAGGATCTTCTGGGTGACGCCAGCTCCCACCGCTTGGCACACGACGTCTGGCTGCGGCGGTCGTGGGAGCTGGCGCTGAGGAAGCCGCCGCGGCTCTCCCGCACCTAAACAAATGGCAATGGTGGTCCAGCCTCTCCCCACTTCCCCCTTCGGCAAGATATTCTTCAAATAGTTTTCTTCACTCGCCAGATAATAGCCAGATAAATTCTCCCTTCTCATCTCACAACCTCCTAATTCAGAAGAATACTTATTTCTTCTGCCCATCGCTTTGCTGAAATGGTCATATTGGAAAAAGAAACTCTGTATTTTATTAGAAGGGCAATTGGATGAACTGAAGAGAATGGAGACTACTTTGTAGGCACCAGCTACTTAACTCATTAAAATTGGGTGTGGATGTTCCCTCCCCCTGGACTCCTGGGCAACTTCCTGTCACCATTATTTTCCTGTTCATTGCTGAAAGAGACAGATACGGCTGCTGATTACTGCTCTATCATGGTGGCTGAACAGTTGCCTGGAAGACTTTGATCTTGATGCACTTTGAAAGAGGTGGTGAATTTTGAGAGAGGGATCTCCTGCATCATTGCCTGAAGCAGTGGAAAAGAAGAGGCTTGGTCCTCTATCAAAACTCACCATCCTCTGTGAAGGATGAGGAACGGCAATTCTTCTTTCAGCTTCAAATTAGGTTCACTATGACTAAACCATATTTCTATAGGTCCATCAGGTTGGTCTTATAGTCATTGCTTTTCTAAAAAAAAAAAAAACTTCTTAAAATGGCAACCAAAGAGGTATATTAGGTAGGCATGTTGCTTTATATTATTCCAAACTCTTACATTGCTTTAATTGAAAAAAGGAACCCAGAAATTTCAGTGGCTTTAAAAATGGCATATATGGAATAAATCATGCATTAAATACAATAGAAATAATAACATTAAAATAAACCAGCATAATTTTATCACTCAAAAGCTTAGTGACCATGCAGATATAGTTGTATAATTTTTTGCGTAGCAGCAAAGTGCTAGTTTGATGACTCCCTTCTCTTAGGAATTAGTTTCCATGAATGAATGAATGAATGAATGAAGTAAAGTATATAGTGGTACTTTGGTACTCAACTGCTTTCCAACTCATCAAATTTGGTAGTCAATACATTTCAACATGAAATTTTTGTGCTGATATTCGTTGTTTGTTTGATGCACAAGCTTGAACTTCTTGGCATTGGCTGCCATTATTCCTTATGAGAAAACATTGTTTGGTACTCATCGTTTTTAGTCCTCATCATGCTTCCCTGAACAAATTAACAATGAGTACTAGCGTCCCATTGTATTTGTCAGTTGTTAGTTTGATTTTTTTTTGAAGAAGTATAAAGAATAATTATCTCTTCTTCTGTTTTTTTCATTTTTGGAGAATGTAACTATACTGACACATATTTCCACTTTGTCACTTAAACACTCATTTTGTCTTTAACATGTTAGAATGGAGGATTTCAGCATCTTAACGAAAGATAAAGTAGAAGCAATGGAGAGATGTAAACATGTTCTACAATTTTAGATGTTCTACAACTAAATAGCTAATGTCATTGAGGAGTGAAGTAACCTAGAGGTAGAGCTCTCTTCTCATAATCAGGAGGCTGTGAGTTTGATCCTATGTGTAGTGGCAGATATTTCTCTCTCTGGGCACAATGAGTAATTGTCTGCTGTGAACTCTGCATAGACATCAGGAAGGGCATCTGGCCAGTAAACACTTGAGCTCCATTCAGGTGCCCCAACTCCACCCTGATGCAAGGGATTGCAAGGTTGTTAAAAGAAAAAATTAGCTAATGTCATTATATAGAGCAGGGATGTCAAACTGCCGGCCCCCGGGCCAGATGCATCCTAGCAAAACCACACCCAGCTCAACTGCTTTGAAATTCATTGAATTTGATACTCAACACATTTTGATGTGAAAATCTTGTCTCGGTACTCATTGAGATAAAACTTGTTGGTGTCAGCTGCTTTGTGACTCACTATATTATTGCAAATTTGTTTGGGACTCATTGTTTGGTATTCACTGGAACCAATTAAAGATAAGTACCAAGGTACCACTGTATAAAATTGAAACCAGAAGATTTTCTTTTAGAACTATTGGATGAAGAATTTGGAAAAAAAATGGAAATTTATTACATATGTTGACAGCAGTAAGAATCCTATATGGACAAAAATGGAAAGGCTTGTTAATTCCCACAGTGGAAGAATGAGGGAAGAGAAGCATTTTATTGCTGATTTATTTACTTACTCAATTTATAAGAGCCAGTATGGTCTAGTGCAGGGGTCTTCAAACTTGGCCCTGTTATGACTTGTGGACTTCAACTCACAGAATTCCTCAGTCAGTGTGCCTGGCTGAGGAATTCTGGGAATTGAAGTCCACAAGTCATAAAAGGGCCACGTTTGAAAATCCCTGGTCTAGTGGTTAAGGCATCAGGCTAGAAATCAGGATACCATGAGTTCTAGTCCATTAAAGCCAGCTGGATGATCTTGGGCAAGTTGCTCTCTATCAGCCTGTCACCTCACAGGGTTGCTGTTTAGGGAAAATAGGAGGAGGAAGATAAGTTGTATATGTTTGCCCCTTGAGTTGTTTATGGGAAAAGTTATAAATATGTGGCACAAATAAATAAATGTCACCTAACTCAAACAAAGTGACTTTGGGTGGTATATAATACAGAGTTTCTGTTGAGATCATTTTCTTTGTCAACAGGGATTTGATGCCCTACAACTGCCATAATGATAGTGATTAATGGAAGGAAATTGTGAGAGGTAGAATATCGATGACTGCAAAGCCACTTCAGCTCTGACAAGTTGTGCTTACTGCATAAAAGCCCTGCCAAAAGATTTTTTTTTAATATCACTCTTTGATCCACATTTGACAACAGCACAATTATTCACTTTTATTTCCTGAATGTTTGATCAAGGTGCTGGGTGCTTGTTTATCATGGTGGTAAGATTGGGGTGGGGCTTGCCTCAAGAGCTCCTACCTCTTTTTCTAATCTTCCTGCTTGTAAAGCTCAACCATTCCTTCAGAAAACATTTGAACCTAAAAGATGAAATTATAATTGGAGAATTTGTATCCATGACACTTGGTAATTATAGGGAACAGAAGTTTAGGGAACATCCAATTTCTTCACCAGCACAAGCTTAGTAAGTGATTCTTCATTTTTATCTAAGGTGTCTCTGACCCCATAACATTCTTTCCTTAAAAAACTTTCAGTGGTTTTTCATTCTTGGAAGATTCTGTTTGGGTCTGATGATCATTCTTACTTTCCCCACCTAAATGACTATTTCTAAATAATGATAGATCTCTTATTCTGCCTTCTAATTTTCTCCATGTTTTGACATTTTGTATGCCAAGCACACTTAGAGCAGAAATTGAGGTGGGAGGCAGGTTTCAGCTATTAACTTTTGACTGAAAACATATAGATAGCCTGTGTGTGAAGATGGATTTGCTCAGAGCCCTAATAGTTCTCTCTGTACAATTTAGATCCCCTGGTAGACAATAAGGAATAAATAATAAGATTAAAAAATGTTAATTCTAAGATATTGTTTCATTTGTAGGGTATAGTATCTTGGGCAAGTTGAATGAGAGTAATTAGGAATTCTTACATCCCTAATTCCTTTCAAGAATTCTCATTAGAATCCCTGACAAAGTATGTCTATGGCTCGGCAGGCTTTTTGGTGTTTCTTTTTTCCCTTTCCCTTTTCTTTTTTTGTTTTTTTTAATGATTGGAATGGAGTGTCAGTATTATTATTTTTGTTTAACTTTTTTGTTTTATTTGTACTTTTAAAAAATGGAATGGATTTTTTCTATTTAATTATTTTTTTTCTTTTTTGAACTCCTTTCTTTTTATTATAATGATCTCCTCTTGAAGGATTTTTATTTTATTTTATGGAGTTAATTTCTTTTTTTTCTTTGCTTAATTTTTGCAATTTCTAAGAAGGAGCAAAGATTTTTTTAAGATGGCTCCAAAGCGTCCAGTAATCCCTACAGCTCCTAAGGTGGCTTCTTCTTCAGTGTCATCATCAGCGCAACAACCTAAATCAATAGCTTCACCTTCTTCCTTGGCACAGTCAACAATGGTGAAGGATTTGCAAGATATGATGGGAGATGTTATACTTCAAATTAGGGGAGAAATGAAAGAGATTTTAGAGGAAAACAATAAGATTTTGAGGCAAGAGATAGTTTTGGCTTTAAAAGGAGTTGCCTCTGTTCTTGAAAAGCTGAATTCTCGCGTAGAAGAGGTAACAGAAAAAGTGGAATTGATGGAGGGAAAATTTGAAAGCATGGAAAAAGAGATGGAAAATTTTCAAGATGAGATTCTTATGCTTCAACATAAACAAATGGAATATGCCTTAAGAATCAGAGGTTTGGGTGAGTCTGTGCAAGGAGATCTGAGAGAGATGGTTGCAAAGGACTTTGCTGTGATTTTGAATAGAGAAAAAGAGGAAATACTTAGTGAAATGGAACAGACATTTAGAGTTAACTCTGTGGTGGCAGAGCAAAAGAATTTGCCAAGAGATGTGGTAATTTACTTTGGGAAAAGATCCCTGCGCAATGAAATTATACAAGCTTTTTATAAGAAGAGGTTTCAAATTGCTTCACAAAATGTTATAATTTTAAAGGAGATCCCATCTAAAATTTTAAGAAGAAGAAAGGAGTTTGCTTTTTTAGCAGACGAACTTAAAAAGAGACAAATTTTGTTTAGATGGGATGTTCCGACTGGAATGGTGGTGAGTTACCTGGGGATACGTTATAGTCTTAATACTGTTTCTAAAGCAAAAGACTTTTATACTTCGGTCCTGCGGGTATGCTCATTGCCACCTACCACATTTAAAGCTTTGGAAGAAAAAAAGGCAGAATTGCAGTCTGAAGTGCTTATACTTATGAAAATTGGGAAACCTCAGTTTGAGGGGCCTCAACAATTAGAGACGGAGGAGCAGAGAACCTGTGTAACATACAATTGTAAAGAAAAGGATCAACAGAAGAAGGTCAAGGAAGTCTCACAAGTATTGGTTTCTAAATCTGCGGGAGAAGTAGGCACCATAAACTTTTTGGAGCAACCTTTAAGGGCAGAATTGCAGTGTGAAGAGCCTATATTAATGAAAAATGGGAAATCTCAGTTCGAGGGGCCTCAACAAGTCGAGATGAAGGAGAAGAGGACAACTTGTGCAACATATAAACATAAAGAAAAAGAGCAACAGAAGAGGAGGTTAAGGAAGCCTCACAAGTATTGGTTCCTGAGTTTGTGGGAGAACCAGGATTTACAAATTTTTGGCAGCTACCTTTAAGGGCAGATTTTAAAGCACTTCTTTTGAGGTTTATGGACAAGAGAGACTGATAAGGATTGTGTTTATAGTGGATGGAACTGGCTATTGGAGAGAAGATTATGGAGATCGAATGAAAATTTTAGATAAGAAGTTTAAGTACTTAGTTTAAGTACTCAGAAGACTATTGAGATTGTGGGAGAAGTAAGATTTACAAACTTTTTGGAGCTACCTTTAAGTGGTTTATGGATAAGAGAAGGAATGTGTTTACTGTGGAGGAATTTGTTATTGGTAAAGATTTAAATAGGTATAAGGGAATTTTAATGTTTTAAGTAATGTTTAAATATGTGTTTTGGGATAATAATATAAGTATGATATGAAAAGGTTTAGAGTATATTATAATTTGTTTAAAGATTGGATTTTTTTCTTTTTTCTTCTTTTCTTTTTTTCTTTCTATTATTATTATTACTTTTAAGAGAAGGTAATTTGTTTAATTAAACGTATTTAGATTTGTTTAGGATTTATATGTTTTTTAAGTTTTTTTTTTATAGGAGAGAAGATTATCGAGATTGAATGAAAATCTTAGATAAGAAGTTTAAATTTAAGCACTTAGTCTAACTATTTAAAAGAGTATTCAGTTTTAATGGTATAATGAATGTTTATATGCTTATCTTTGTGTTTTAGAGTAAAGAAAGAGGGAGATTAGATCTTATATTGTAGGTATATATATTCAAAGAAAGTAATGTTTAAATTTGTGTTTTGGAGGGAGTCTATATAGAATGATGGATAATAATATAAGTATAATATTAGAAAATGTTTAGAGTATATTATAATGTGTGTTTAATGTTTGTAATTATTATCTTTTAGAGAAGATAATCTGTTTAATTTAATGTATTAAGATTTGATTAGGATTTATATGTGTTTTAAGTTTTTTTATTATTTTTTTTTCAAAAATTTTAATTAAGCCTGTACTCAGCTCTGGGAAAGTTGAGGGAGGGTATGGGAGGTTTGGGGAGATGGGGGAGAGTATGGGAGGGCGGGGGGGGGTTGGGGAAGGGATTTGTTTTGTAAAATTCAAAAACTTTCAATAAAAAAAAGTATGTCTATGGCTATATTATATTTAATAATGCACTTTGGATGAGTAAAGAGAGAAGCAATTTTGTATATCCAAAGTATACATCCAAAATTTTGTGTATCCTTATATACTTTACCTGGAAGATTAGATCCTCTCTGTCTCTCTGTCTGTCTCCCCCATCTCTCTGATTTAAGAGCATAGTTTCTTTATGACATCTATAACTTGTATGAATAACACCATTGAGATATATAATAAAGTACAAAAGAAAAGAGTATCAATTTTAAAAAAGAAACCTAAAATATATAGACAGATATATAGTGTGTGCATTAATGACAGAAGAAAGAAACTTATTCACTTTGCTTTAGGGGAATATCTGAAGCATTTATTTCAGAAAGAGTTTCCCATCTTATAGAGAACGATATTCAGTTGAGCTCTATGGGCAAGCGATGATCTAAACTGCAAGTCACTTAATTATTAGCCCTTAAGATCTAACATTCAACATTCTCTTGGCAGTCTAATCCCTAAAAACTACCAGCATGTCCTTGCTTTTATTTTTGCCATCAAAGAAATCAATAAGAATCCCGATCTGTTACCCAACAACACATTAGGGTCCAAGATTTATGACAATGCATACAATTCATGGAGAACCACTTGGACCACTTTGGATCTTCTCTTTCTAAGACAAGGGGATCCACTCAATTATTACTGTATCACTGAAGAGGAAGTCATGGCCAACATTGGGGGACTCACCTCTGAAAATTCTATTCACATGGCCAACATCTTAAGTACTTACAAGATTCCTCAGGTAAATGTTTGGAAATAGGTATAGAAGGAAAAGGAGAATAACTGTTAAGTCTCAGTGGTAAAGGTAAATTCTTCTATTGTTTGAACTGTCATTTTACATCTACTTCTAACTGAGGACCTGGCTTACTGCAAGCTTGAAATGTAAACTAGAGAAATCAAATTTCTTTCATATCCTTTCCATGAATTTCAAACTAAATACACTGAGTGATTGATTGATTGATTGATTGTCTGACTATGTGCCATCAAGTTGATGTTGATTCTTAGTGACCACATAAATATGAAAGCTACTTAATTGGTATTTCTCATCTTCAAAAGGACCACCCATGGGCAATGTAAGTGAGTCCATCCACTTACAAAACAATATACTAAAGTGGATTTTTAAGAATGTCCAGTAAATTTGTATCTACTATTAGCAGCCATTTAAAAAGAGTGTATACAAAATTGAATGTTTTTCTGTGATTTAAAATGTTTTTCCCCAGGTTAGTTATGGCTCCTTTGACCCCATGTTAAGAGAAAAAATTGGTTTTTCTTCTTTCTACCGAATGATTCCCAATGAAGCTTTTCAATACATGGGGATAGTTCAACTTCTGAAATATTTTGGATGGAATTGGGTTAGTCTAATTGTTTCAGACGGTGAAAGTGGTGAAAACTTTCTTCGAACTCTGAGACCCAAGCTTCTACAAAATAATATTTGCATAGCTGGGATACAGATGATCCCAATTATGTCACTATTTTTATTAAGAGAAATACTTAAGAAAAAAATCCTTCAAATTCAATCTGTTATCTCCCAAAGTAAAATCAATGTGTTCCTTGTATATGGAAATGGCCAGTCTCTGGAAGGACTACAGATGGTTTTATATTCAATGGAAATTGGCCTTAACAAGCCTCTGGAGAAGGTGTGGATCACAACATGTGAATGGGATTTCACTGCTCATAACCCTGCTAGACGATTTAGCAAAAAATCCTTCAATGGAACCCTATCATTCTCACTCCATACCAAAGTTGTGCCAGGATTTCAGAATTTTCTTGAGAAAATAAATCCTCTGAAGTCTACATTTTATTTCCTGTCTGAATTCTGGACATCAACATTCTTCTGCTCACTCAACATCCATATAGTTTATGAACAGAAAATGAAGAATTGCACTGGGGAAGAGAAGCTGGAGAGCCTTCCTGATTTTGTCTTTGAAATGGGGATGTCTGGTTGGAGTTATAGCATCTACAATGCTGTTTATCTTGTGGCACATTCTCTCCATGCTTTGTATTCCTGGAGGAACAAACGGCGGGGAAGCAGAAATCAAGGCCAATGGAATCTCCAAAATGTTCCTCCCTGGCAGGTACTCACAAGTAAATTGGTCAATTCATTAAAACCAAAATAATTTAGAAAACCAAAAGAGAACTAAAACAGAAGCATACCTGATGTAACAACAGAGATAAACCAGTAAACACAACCAACATTTGAAACTGCAAAGAAAAGCAAGTGAATGTTTTTAGGAGAATGTTGAGAGAATGGAGATACCTTATAAAATATTTAAAGTGAATTAGAAATTGAGAGTCCAGATGCACCAATGATATACTGATTTAAAATTGATGCTAAATTTAACACCATGGGGAAAATGGATAAATTAATCCAGGGTTTTTCCACCAGTGGTATGGGTACCTCCTGTGGTACATTGGCACCTGGCAGGTGGTACACGACCATCCTAGAAAGTGGTAGCGGGGGAGAGGAATGAGCTGAACCAGTTGCAGCACTGCACAAGCCTGGGTGAGAGATGGCTGGAGCTGCAGGGCTAATCAGTGCCACTTTCCAGCTGATCGGCACTTCTTCGGGGCTGTCAGGGCTCAGTGGAAGCACCAGGACCAGTACATCAAGAATCAAAAAGGTTTTATTTAACTAGAACATGGATGTTTAACCATAACAGCAATATTTTTCATCTGAATCTGAAACCAGGGACTCATTCCATTCCATCTAAACCAGCGGTTCTCAACCTTTTTTTCTTTTTTTTTCTTTTTCTTTTCTTTTTTTCTTATTATTACAAATTTTCTTATTATTAACCCTGTATTCTGCTCTGGGAAGTGAAGGGAGGGGTGTTGGGGGTGGGAGGGAGGAAATGTGGGGTGGTAAGTGTAATATAGATAATGGTTGCTTATAGGGGTGCGGCCTGGGCACTCCCCTTATGCTGCGTTCATGGGTTTGATAGGGATGAGAGGTGAGAAAGTGTAGAGAGGAAGTAGGGCAGTGAGAGGAGAGGGGGAGGGGAAGAGAGTAGGATGGGAGGTGAGAAAGAGGAGGGAAGTAGGGAATGTTTTAAGAGAGGGTGGACACGGCCTGATGTACTTCGAAAACACTAGTTTTCAGTACTGCATCATCTCAATTTAAATGTCATATCATTGATGTTCCAAGTGGCCGTTACTTTTCCTTACAGCAGTAACCTATTTCTCCTTCCCTCTAGCTTAATTCATTTTTGAGACAAGTCCACTTTAACAATAACGTTGGAGATGAAATATTTCTCGATGAAGAGGGATTTAGCGATAGGCTATGACCTCATCAATTTGGTGACATTTCCCAATGAATCTTTCCAGAGAGTCCAAGTTGGAAGAATCGATCCCAGTTTTCAACTTGGAAAAGAATTCATCATTAATGCAAGTGCCGTTATGTGGAATCCCACGTTTCATCAGGTTGGAACTGTTATATTTTCTTACACTTAATATCAGTATCATTTGAGTGGTAATCTGGAGAACAACAAGGAAATTTGTTGAGAGAGCTGAATTTAGAAAATATATTGGGGAAAAAGAAAAATGCAGAAAGAGTTACCAACGTCAGATAACTGTGAAATTAGGAATCTTTCTAAGATATTAATAACCTGATTCATAATTTCTAAAATCTATCTGTTCCAAATGTATGTAATTCAGAATTATCAGCGAGAGGAGAAAACTATTTCTTGTTCTGTAGACTCTTTTTTTCTGGACAATATTAACAGAAGGTGCCAAAATCTACCTGTGTTGAGAGCTGCCATCCTGGACAAAGCAAACTAATTCAGCAGGGAAAACAAATCTGTTGTTATGATTGCATTCCGTGTCCTTCAGGGAGGATCTCAACACAAATGGGTAAGTGTAGAATTCAGATCTATCTAGGAAAACATCCAGAAATTTTCTATTTTGTGCTTTCTCCCTCACATACATCTAATGACTTTATTATGGTTTATGATCTTCAGTAGTGTATTCAAAGGCTATTCTTATATTGATTTGTGCTTTTAAATCAGGGACCCCAACCCCCAAGGTGTGCGTATTCAGAACTGGGCCATGCAAGTGGTGTGCAGGCATATGTATGAACATGTGAAGCTCAATTTGTGTGAGCTTTGTGCACCTGCTGCTCATGCAAATGGAGCTGTGTGTGCTCACCCATTGCTTGTGCAAAGCTATTCCCTCTCCCCACCACTGCCGGTGCTGTTACTGTTCCAGAAAGCTGAAAAGATTGGGGACCATCATTTTAAAAGACTTTTGTAGAGTTTAATACTAACTTTTCTACATCAAATAATATATAAAGAGCAGGAAGTATGAAAAATATTAGTACAAAGTTCAAATACTGAATTTATGCTTGTGATCTTCAGATGCAGATGAATGTGAGTCTTGCCAAGAAGAACAATATCCTAACACAAATCAACAAGAATGCATTCCCAAAGTAATGACTTACCTGTCCTATAAAGATGGCCTGGCAACAGCTCTGACATCTTTGGCACTTTTTCTTTCTCTGACCACACTTATTGTGATGGCAATCTTCAGGTTACACTCGAACACTCCCATTGTGAAAGCCAACAATTGGAGCATCACATGTATCCTGCTCACCTCTCTGCTTCTATGTTTTCTTTGCTCCCTCTTCTTCATAGGAAGACCTAGCAAGGAAACCTGCCTTTTAAGGCAGGCTGTGTTTGGTATCACCTTCTCTGTTGCTGTTTCCTGTGTACTGGCCAAAACGATCACTGTGGTTCTGGCTTTTGTGGCTACAAAACCAGGGAACAAGATGAGGAAATGGATGGGAAAGAGGCTAGCAATCTTGGTTATTGTGCCTTGTTCTTTGATTCAGATTGCCATCTGTGCTGTTTGGTTAGTGAACAAGCCCCCTTTTCCAGAATTAGAGAAGCATTCCCAAGTGGGTGAGATCTTAGTGAAATGCAGCGAAGGCTCAGAGATGATGTTTTACATTGTGTTGGGCTACCTGGGTCTTCTGGCCATTGTCAGCTTCGCAGTGGCTTTCTTTGCCAGGAAATTGCCTGACAGTTTCAATGAAGCCAAGTTCATCACTTTCAGCATGTTAGTGTTTTGCAGTGTTTGGATTTCCTTCATCCCCACCTACTTGAGCACCAAGGGCAAATTGATGGTAGCCATGGAGATTTTCTCCATCTTAACCTCTGCTTTTGGTTTATTGAGTTGTATTTTCCTTCCCAAATGCTATATTATTATAATACATCCTGAATTAAATAAAAAGGAGCAAATGGTAAGGAAAAGGAATGATTGATACTGCATAAGAAGAAGCTAAGATTCCTAGCTTCAAAATAAAGGCACAATGCCAGGGTAGACGTAATGCAGACAATCTCTGAAAGATTCTAAGGCAGTGGTTCTCAACCTTTCTAATGCCACGACTCCATAATACAGTTCCCCATGTTGTGGTGACCCCCAACCACTTATACATCACTGGGTGCCAGGGGCATGGCCAAAGAAAAGGGGGAAAAATGGCGGACAGCATTGTTTGGTGGCCCCGGTGAAATGGTCATTCGACCTCCAATGGGGTCCCGACCCACAGGTTGAGAACCACTGTTCTAAGGTGAGATTGGCTTATTTCTTAGCTGAAAAATTGAGAATGGTTGAAGGCTAATTGTGTGCTTTTTGCTGAATAAAGATACGTTCTTCATTTTGTTTAATATATATATTATTAAAAGCTTTAAACTAACATAAAAACTAACATTAAGAAAAAAGAAAAGAAAATACAATAGTGCAGAAACAAAAAATAAAAATAAATTTAAAAAGGAGCTTCAAGTTTTTTTTGTTTCAATGATTAAATGAAAATTATTGATCAAATTAAGAATAATGGACATTGGCCAAGATTCTTTGCAAAGCAGATAGTTGGTAGCTCTATTAAAGAAATTAAGTTCAGTCTTGTATACAGGAAGTTTATCGATTGAGATATTTTGCTTTCTGTGACACTAGGAGGTGACTGCTATTAAAATTAATCTAATCCCACAAAAATAAAAAGATAAGAGGCTGTTGCTTATATGGTTCAGGTCTTCTTTTTGAGAAAAAGGCGGGTGAGGCAGGAGAATTTTGCATAAAGTTTTCTAGTGTGCCATTTATACTTATTGCTGATTTGGGATCCAATGCTCATTATCAGTTGGTCTATTGCAATGGACTTACTTGGAACTGCCCTTCAAAAGCATTTGGAAGCTGTGTCTGGTTTGGAATGCACTTGTATTTGTCATTTTTTAGTATGAGTATACTGGACCACATTAAAACTGAAATTCTATTGCCTGCTCTCAAAACAAAGTATATATCTATCCATACACATGCATAACACATATATACACATGATATACAGTGGGGCAAAAAAGTATTGCCCCACTGTATATCATATATACACATGATATACTGTGGGGCAATTGTGCAAGTTCTCCCACTTAAAAAGATGAGAGAGGCCTGTAATTGTCATCATAGGTAGACCTCAACTATGAGAGACAAAATGAGAAAACAAATCCAGACAATCACATTGTCTGATTTGGAAAGAATTTATTTGCAAATTATGGTGGAAAATAAGTATTTGGTCAATATCAAAAATTCATCTCAATACTTTGTTATATATCCTTTGTTGGCAATGACAGAGGTCAAACGTTTTCTGTAAGTCTTCACAAGGTTGGCACACACTGTTGTGGTATTTTGGCCCATTCCTTCATGCAGATCTCCACTAGAGTAGTGATGTTTTGGGGCTGTCGCTGGGCAACATGGACCTTTAACTCCTTCCAAAGGTTTTCTATGGGGTGGGGACTGGAGACTGGCTAGGCCACTCCAGGACCTTGAAATGCTTCTTATGAAGCCACTCCTTCATTGATCGGGCGGTGTGTTTGGGATCATTGTCATGCTGAAAGACCCAGCCATGTTTCATCTTCAATGCCCTTGCTGATGGAAGGAGGTTTGTACTCAAAATCTCACGATACATGGCCCCATTAATTCTTTCCTGTACATGGATCAGTCGTCCTAGTTCCTTTGCAGAGAAACAGCCCCAAAGCGTGATATTGCCACCCCCATGCTTCACAGTAGGTATGGTGTTCTTTGGATATAACTCAGCATTCTCTCTCCTCCAAACACGACGAGTTGTGTTTCTACCAAAGAGTTCTACTTTGGTTTCATCTGACCATAGGACATTTTCACAATCCTCTTCTGGATCATCCAAATGTTCTCTAGCAAACTTCAGATGGGCCCAGACATGTACTGGCTGAAGCAGGGGGACACGTCTGGCACTGCAGAATCTGAGTCCCTGGTGGCGTAGTGTGTTACTGATAGTTGCCTTTGTTACATTGGTCCCAGCTCTCTGCAGGTCATTCACTAGGTCCCCCCGTGTGGTTCTGGGATCTTTGCTCACCGTTCTTGTGATCATCTTGACCCCATGGGATGAGATTTTGCATGGAGCCCCAGATCGAGGGAAATTATCAGTGGTATTGTATGTCTTCCATTTTCTAATTATTGCTCCCACAGTTGATTTCTTCACAGCAAGCTGCTTACCTATTGCAGATTCAGTCTTCCCAGCCTGGTGCCGGTCTACAATTTTGTTTCTGGTGTCCTTCGACGGTCTTCACCATAGTGGAGTTTGGAGTGTGACTGTTTGAGGTTGTGGACAGGTGTCTTTTATACTGATAACAAGTTCAAACAGGTGCCATTAATACAGGTAATGAGTGGAGGACAGAGGAGCCTCTTAAAGAAAAAGTTACAGGTCTGTGAGAGCCAGAAATCTTGCTTGTTTGTAGGTGACCAAATACTTATTTTCCACCATAATTTGCAAATAAATTCTTTCCAAATCAGACAATGTGATTGTCTGGATTTGTTTTCTCATTTTGTCTCTCATAGTTGAGGTCTACCTATGATGACAATTACAGGTCTCTCTCATCTTTTTAAGTGGGAGAACTCGCACAATTGGTGGCTGACTAAATACTTTTTTGCCCCACTTTTTTTCCCATATAGTGGAAAGAGGAAGATTGGGAGTTCACAAGGTTGATACTATATGGAACAAAAGTGAGACTGAATCTGGATGTTCTGTTTTGGTTACCCAGAATCCTCCTCCCAGAAGGTAACAAGGAAAACAGGTTATGAAATGGATGTGTAGTGTCCCAGACAATATTGCGGACCCTTCTCAAGCAATGCTTATATGGTATGTCCTGGATTGAAGGAAGGAAACTGCCAATAATCTTTTCTGCCATCCTCACCGTTCTCTGCACAGCCTTTCAGTCTGAAGCAGTAATGCTTCCAAACCAGACTGTAATGACAGGATGCTCTTGATCAAATGTTGGTTGTCATTTTTAAACTGCTACATGATACATAGTAATGTGCAGGGCTGCCTGTTTTCAGTGGTGTCACAGTTCTGGCAGGTTGGGAAATTCTGGATCTATTTTGTGAAAGAATGATACCGAGTGGGATCCTGGACATATGTCTTCTGTACTGTGAAGCTTCTTTTCAGAATTCAGATGGTCCCAACCATGTGGACTTTCTAGAATCTTGAAGACTTGGTTCTTTCTTCAGTCATTGGGGCTAGAATATTGGTGGAGTCCTTTAATGGAGGTGGAAGTTGTTTAATTCTTACATGCCTTGTAAGAGACTCAATTGATTTTTAAATGATGTTTCCAATGGTGTTTATATTTTGCTTTTATATATACTTTATTAGCTGCTCAGATATATTTGTGTATGGATGGGAAGCTATATAAGTTTGCTAAATGAATACAGATTTAAATACTAACAGGATTAGATACCTTGTTCTATTCATGTGACAAAGCATTAAGAATTATATTGAGACTTTGATTACTACTTTTCAAGGGAAGACTCCTGAAGTTGGGCAAAGGTTTTTTAGAGCAGGATGGGACAATCTGGAGAATGATGGATATTTTGGTAGAAAGTTCAAGATCCCTGTTTGCGTGCAGTGGTGACAGGGTCCTAGAATGCTCCTTCTCAGCTCAGTGAAAGTGTTCTCTTCCCATCTCTGAACCTGCATACCTTTCCCCCAGTGTGGAGGAGGACACAGATAAATCCATACTCTCTAAACAATGGACAGGCATGGTAATGGTGGGATTATACAAGCCAGATCTCTTTATCCTGCACTATCATATGCACTTGCCTTCTCACAAGTCCTCTGCTGATGGAACTGCTTTTAAACATAGGTTTAACACATTTCTTGAATTGGAGACTGACTCAGAAGCCTGGGGTTTGAAATAAGCATTTAGTCAAGTAGCCAAGAAGTGCCAGGCAGTTTCCATTCCTCTGAAGTTACCTGATAGGATGAGCGATGAAGCATGCCAGTTTTTTTCTTCAATAAAACTGGTAGTGTTTGTTGTATTTTCAAAGAAATAGTAAGATTGTCCTTTGAAGAACTTTTGAGTGCATTTTTGGCTTCCTTAAGTCTTTCTCTTTCCTTTGTCAAAAATGAAGTAGGTCAGTAGAAAACTATTTTAGTCTTCATGATCTGTTCATTCCTTCACATCAACAATTGTGCTTTGAAGAGTCAACTTGCACTCTTTTCCACATCTGATATCCATGCCCAGATAAATAGCTCATACGATTATGTCTGATTAGAAGAAGTGTCTAATTGGGATCATCAATGTCATGATGGCTTTCTTGGCATGGACATTGCCTGATAGTTAAATTATGCCAATCTGTGAATGGAAAACTCTTCCCCCTTCCTTTATATACTTAACAATAGAGTTATATTTCCTTTTCTTTTCACTGAGACTGGCACATAATCAATTACATACATTCAGAATCTCATTTATTTGGGCATCTGAAATCTAACTTTGTAAGTTTCTGTGCTATGTAGGGCTATTATAGAGAAATCACAGTTGGCCTTATCCCTCATTTACCTGCCTCAAGTTGAGATGTGAAGATGGTGTATTTTTGTTTTAATTATCACTTTTTTTTCCTCATCAAGCATATTGTACTTTTGATTCTCAATATCTATTTTTCTATTGAAAGAAAGCCACATCCTCTGTGAGAATCCTATCAGCATCTTTTCTTTGTTGGTGTATTTGTTTATTAGATTTATAAGGCCACCAACTCAAACAATGTAACACTAGCAGGAATACGATAAAAAAAAGAATAAGCAATAAACATGACTCCTTCATGACATGGGGCCAGGCTATTTTATGGACCGCCTCTCCCTGATTACATCAGGTCACCTCATCAGATGTGCTAGAACAGTGGTTCTTAACCTGGGCGATATCGGCCCCCCCCCAGGGGACACTTTTGAGACTTTTTCGTACAGTGAATCGCTGTATATCTGTTGTACAAAAACATCAGATCGCTTGCTATTAGTGGAGTGAATTGTTTTTTCAAATGTTCCTCCAGCTAGCTTCAATACAGAATGCTATACTTATGTGAATACACAATACTTATCTTCATGTGCATTGTGCAGCAGCCTCTACTCTTTTTATATTTCTTTTTGCATCTTAAATTTCACTTGTAATTCAATCATTAAATATTACTATTTTTCTTTTCAGGCATTTCACTTTCTTGCAATTGAATTCTGTTTTCAGTGGTCATTACATTTAAGTGTCTTGAATAAATAAGATAATAATGAAATACATGTATGACAAAGTTTGGGAATAAAGTGATGGGTGGCACCAAATTTTTTCATACAGTTGAGATATGGGAAAAAGACTTGAAATAAATTATTTGCATTGATATGTCCTGATGACAATTTTAAAGAAAACAAAACAAGTTTTTGCATAAATTGAAGAATTATTTCCTATGTGGTGATTGAGAGGTTATGTTGGGGGAGAGGGGCAATGACAATTTCATCATTGGCTCAAGGGGGCGATTTGTTCAAAAAGGTTAAGAACCATTGTGCTAGAGGATGCATGCTGTGGGGACCATCAGATAGGGACATGTATTTAGTGGTTCCTATGAAATGTAACTTCTCTGCTGTGTTATCCGGCTTATGGAACATTCTTTGTCCCTAAAATTAGATGAGCTCTATCCTGTTTAATTCCTGAAGGCCCTCAAGAGTTGATTATGTCATCGGACCTGGGGCTCTCAGGGAATGGGAGACATGTGTAGATGGCTCTATTGCTGAGATGGCTAGTTTTACTCTCCCTTCACCTAGGATTTGCATTTCTGTTTTTATATTTACTGTTCATATGATTTGTATATATATTTATACCTGTGGTTTTTATCTGTGGTTTTACCTCTTTGTTGTGCATCACTGAGATTTCCCTTCCATTTGTGGTGGGTAGCTTTATAAATTCAATAAAAAATAAATAAAATAAGGGACAAGATAGCAAAGAAAGTGTGTTGACAATTTAATAAAATTGCGTAAATATTGTAAGCTGAAGTAAAATTGCTAATAACAAAACACTATTTTATTGAAATACCCGGGCAGAAAATGTTTCCGCCAGTAGAGAAGTAATTTGGATGGTCTGACTCATCATGTTTTATATCAGAGCAAAACATTCTGAGGTGTTGGCATTTTCCAAAATTTTGAATCTGATCCCCATACCCTGAAATTTAAAATATGATATTAAAATGAAAATGTGTTGGAAAGATACATAAATACATGACTATAAATCATATTAGCATTTTATTGTAATTCAATATAAAGAAGACAAAATCTTATTTAATAAATAAGATTAATTGTACATATCCTAGCCACTATATTTCTGAATGTAGTTTTCAATTTATTGATCAAAGAAAATACGTCTTCATCCAGAAAAAAGAGTGCACATTTTTTCCTTGTTATTGTGTGTTTGTGAAGTTTCTTACATTAAGAGCCCTGGTGGCATAGTGTTAGAAGACAGTATTGCATACAAAGTCTGCCTACAGCCTGGAGTTTGATCTTGACGAGGCTCAAGGTTTGCTCAGCTTTCCAACCTTCTGAGGTTGGTAAATAAGGACCCAGATTGTTGGGGGCAATATGCAAGTAATGCTTACATGGTAAACCGTGCCGAGAGTGCTGAAATTGCTATGGAGCTGTATTCAAGTCTAAATGTTATTCCTTTCAAAAATGGAAGAAGACATCTATTCCTGAATAAAATTCTTTGACCAATTATCTGTTATGTTGTCTTCAGCCAAATTAGGAATTAGGGCAGCATTTACGCTGCACTTGAAACCACACTAGTCTTTTTCCTAACTAGCTGCTCTCTGGTATTCAGCTCTGGTCTCAGCATGATAATATAGCACTTGGGCATAAAAATGCAACCTAATAAGCCACCACTTGAGGCCAAGATAGAGAAGACCTCCACAGCCACCATGGATTTCCCCTTAGTGCTTAAGTAGGTGGGCACAAAGCAGACCCACACACTGCAAAAGACCAGCATGCTGAAGGTGATGAGTTTGGCTTCATTGAAACTGTCGGGCAACTTCCGGGCAAAGAAGGCCACCATGAAGCTGATGAGGGCCAAAAGCCACATGTAGCCCAGCACAACATAAAACATGATCTCTGAGCCTTCGTTGCATTGCACTAAGATCTCATCCAATTGGGAATGCATGTCCAATTCTGGGAAAGGAGGAGAAAGGGTCAACCACACAGCACAGATGCTTGTTTGAGTAAGTGAGCAAAAAACAATGACTGAGACAGAAAGCCTTTTCCCTACCCACCACCTCATGCGGTTCCCTGGCTTTGTGGCTATGAAGGCCAGAACCACAGTGATGGTTTTGGCTAACACACAAGATACCGCGATGGAGAAGACAACTCCAAAAACTGCTTGCCGGAGGAGACATGTGACTATCCCTGGGCATCCGAGGAAGAAGAAAGAGCAGAGAAAACACAGCAGGAGTGAGAAAAGCAAAGTGCAGGTGATATCCCAATTGTTTGCTTTGACAATGGGAGTGTTTTGGTGGCGGAGAAATGTCCCCATCACTACAATTGTGATTACAGCAAAAGAAACAGCAAAGCTAGTCAGGATTTCTCCCAGGAATTCTTCGTAGGATAAGTAGGCAATAATTTTGGGAATACATTGATGGTGCTTCTCATTTGGATATTGTTCTTCTGGGCACCTCTCACATTGCTTGGAATCTAAAAACCATAAATAAGATCTTTAAAAATTCTATACGTTGAATTGATATTAGGTTTTAACAATTATTCCTTCCTGAAACAGTTTTTGGAATCTTCACACATAAAAGTATGGTTGTATTCTGAGCAAGTTTCCATATTACCACTTCAATCTGATAAGTAGAATTGGCTTCATATAAAGAAAATAAACCTGTTTCAAAAATTGTGCCTTAGGAAAATCTTTTTAAAAGTTTATTTAATATGCCATATTTCTTGAAGAAGAGATTACATACATAAATAAAGAAAAGCTTCTATTTAAAAAAAGAAGAAAGAAAACAAGGCAGGTGAGAGATCCCAATCAATCTATTCTTGTGTTTAAATTATATTAAAAAACCCAAACTTGATTAGAGAATAATGTATTTTTAAAGAGATATTACCGTAGATCTCTTTTTCTTACCAACCATGGTGGAAATGCTTCCCTCTGAACATTGGACACAGTCATAGCAGCAAACCTGTTTCCCCTCCTTAATTAATTTCCGGTACCCAGGATAGCAACTTTCTACACAGGTGGCAGAAGGTGGTGTCTAATGGGAATTGCAAAAGAAAATAATTAAAATAGGTTATAAAAATTAAATGTGTATCCTTGTCCATTGCAGTGTGAGGCTACCAATGAGTTCGGGGTTCCTCATCTGATGAATGTCAGAAATTCATGCAGGAGAAACAGTCCTGCATGAACTAGAACACCATATATTTCATAACTACATATCTAAATTCTGGTGCTGCTATGTGGATGAGATTTTTGTCATCATCAAGAGAAATGCACTTAAAGATTTTCGTGCCATTCTGAACTCCATCTTCCCCAACATACAGTTCACAATGGAGGAAGAAACAGCTAGGAAATTACCATTTGTAAACACAGAAGATGGAAGCCTAGAAACCACAGCTAAATGTCTATGGAGATTCTCAGTCATCCAGGTCATTGTTATCCCAAATACTTTTTTATGAGACAATAGGACTTTGTTGTTTTTCTTTGAAGACGTTTTGCTTCTCATCCAAGAAAAAGCAATAGTTGCTTGCATAGCTTTATGGGTGGGATTTCTAACTTTTTATTGGGGAATTGTCATGTATGTATCCAGATTTGGTTTCACTCTTGACCATGCTGATACTTTGGAACTAATAAACATGTTCTCTAAGGAAGTTTCAAGCCTTGGAGTTCTGCTTTATTTGTCTCTGTCTGTCGGGACCATGACAGAATCATTACAGAAACAGTCCTGGGTGAGCTAGAACACCATTCATTTCAGAACTACACACCTAAATTCTGGTGCTGCTACGTGGATGAGGTATTTGTCATCATCAAGAGAAATACACTTACAGATTTTCATACCATACTGAACTCCATCCTCCCTAATATACAGTTCACAATGAAGGAAAAACAACTAGGCATTTGCGATTTTTTGATGTACTTGTAAACACAGAAGATGGAAGCCTAGAAACTAGAGATAAATGTTTATGGAGATTCTCAGTTATCCAGGTCATGGTTATCCCAAAAATTCTTTTTTACAAGGCAACTGGACTTTGCTATTTTTCTTTGAAGACGTTTCAATTCTCATCCAAGAAGCTTCTTCAGCTTTTGGATAAGAAGTGAAATGTCTTCAAAGAAAAACAAGAAAGTCCAGTTGCTGCATGAAAAAGCATCTTTGGGATACCTAGAAACCACAGTTTATCACAAGGCCACCAACGCTCCACAATTCTGAATTTCAGCAGCAACCATCCACTGTCACACGAAAGGAGTTGCATCAGAACACTATAAGGCAAGGTGAAAAGCCACTGGAGTAACCAGCAAGACAAACAGCTGGAGAGCAGATACCTACATGAACAATTCAAGCAGAAGGGGTGCCCACAATCATTTGTCATAAGATGTCTGTGCAACACAATGGGGAGAAAAAGGAATAAAGAAGTTATAAGACCGACCACATGGCACAGCCTGACATACACTACATCCAAAGCATTTCACAAGCAGTAGAATGCAGCTTCTGAGATGTGCAAGGGGGCATTCCCACCGCAGAGGCTATCATACAAGAACAAATTATGCCAATCAAGGAAGCAAATGCAGGTGTGGTGAGCGGAAGACTTGGGGTGATGGTCAGCTTTGGTAGATGTCCAGTTAATCTCTCCTATTCTGTGATGAGCAATAAAATGGGATAGCACATTAGTCCAATCTTGCCTGTATTTCAAAATGCATAGTATCAGTGCCTGCTGAAAAGCTATTCACTATAGTAAATTTACTATACCAGGGGAAGGCAACCTTGGCTCTTTTATGACTCATGGACTTCAACTCCCAGAATTCCTGAGTCAGTATAGCTGTATACATAGCATAGCTGACTCAGGAATTCTGAGAGTTGAAGTCTATGAGTCATAAAAGAGCCAAGGTTGCCTATCCCTGTACTATACTTTTTCAAAGCACATCACTTGAAAAAACCACTGTATCAAAATTGCCAGCAGCTCTCCCCAGATTTTTGAATTGGCTATGGGAAGCAAAAACTGTGAGTGGCAACAGAAACACGCCCTGCAAAACTCCAGGGAGATGGGATGTGTAGGTTAGGCTGAAGTGGTGAATAGATATGCTGACCTTTTTAATGCTTTGGTTCTCAAACTGATTCAACCATCAACTAAACAGTCAGATAAACCCATTAGTGGGAAAGTCCTCTGGACCCAGATGGTCCATAACCCCAGCCAGCAAAGCTCTCTTTCCCCACAATCTGAAAGTATAATGAAGAATTGAGAATTGCTTCATTTTTCCAGGATACAAAATTGTTCTAACATCATTAGGAAGATTTCAAATGACCTTGGAACCGCTCTGAGTTGACTTGTTTAAAATTCCAGAAATTGAGAAAATATCACAATTTTAGTTGGTTTTTTAAAATTCACCTGCTTAAATTTGGGGTTCCATACAATGGCAGTTGTATTAATGGTGAGGTCTTCCTTCTGAGAACTCTGAGGTTCAATATGTCCAACTTGGACCTTCTGAAAGGATCGATTGGGGAAAGTAATCAAGTTGATGATATCGTATGCTGCTGCCAGGTTTCCATTCTCATTGAAAGCTATTTCTTCCCCAGCACTATTGTTGAAATGGAGGTTTTTCAGAAATAAACGAAGCTAAAAGATAAGAGAGATAAGTGAGAAATTAGTGCTGATAGTAGGCAATAGGATTTACAGTTCCATGCTGTGATTTACCAAATGGTGCTGAGCTTGATTTTTAATGAACTTCCAAACATTTTAGTTAATATTTTTTTGTGTTGAAAGGCTTAATTCTACTTTGCATGAATATGTTCACATTTTTTAAGTTTAAGTAATTAATACAGATTTTGTCAGATAGATTGCTCTTCCAAATTTTGCATTTCATGAGAGACAAAAATTATTGCTAAGAAATATAACAGAAAAGCAGAATATTAGAATAACAGAATTGGAAACGACCTTGAAGGTCTTCTACTCCAACCTATTGCTCAAGCAGGAGACCTTAGATCATTTCAGACAAATGCCTGTCCAATCTCTTAAAAATCTCCAGTGTCGGAGCACCCACAACTTCTGAAGGAAAGCCGTTCCATTGATCAATTATTCTAACTGTCAGGAAATTTCCCCTTAGGTTTAGTTGGTTTTCTCCTTGATTAATTTCCAACCATTGCTTTTTGTTCTGCTTTCATGGGCTTTGGAAAATGGCTTGACTCTTTGTGGCTGCCCATTATATCTAATGGATATCGTAACAAAACATATTTATTGGAATCCTCTGCCAGAAAACATGATTAAGAAGTTCCTTTATGGCCTTTGCAGATTAAATCAGCTTACACCAAACATATCTTAGAGAAAGTTAAGTATTCTTAGTCTATCATAACCCTGCCTCCAACTTCATTCCATTATTATTATTTTGCAGAAATTCTTTCTTGTCTCTACTGTAGTAAATTGTTTTCTCTATACTCAGCCACAAAATGCTGCAAAAAAGGTAATCTTTTACTGGATTTGAGAATATTTTGGATTGAAGATTGGAAACAGAGCAAAAGGCGTCTGGGGAAAAAATTACTTCCATATAGCTAAAATAATATCTGTAAAAAAAAATCAAAATTGCAACAAGGAATAAGCACTTTCAGAGGTTACCACCAAGTGTCTAGACGACTAAAAATTATAAAGAGCATTTAAAATATATATTAGATATATAATTCTTCTACTCTAATGGAATAGCTAAATGAAGAACATGGTATTGTTACTTGTTGCATGGCTACCTGTCAGGTGCAAAAAATCAGAAACCAGAATTGAGTTCATAAGTCGTACAGGTTTATTTCATTATACCTATAAATAAGAATATGAACTACTAATGGTCAAGGCAAATTGGTACCAGAGAAAAGTCAAGGGAGCGGAACTTAGGTCTTTTATGGGGGTACAGAGACATGAAACTGATGATGCATTTGACCCCACCCTCGGGCTCAGCAAGTAATCTTCTGTAATCTAAACAAAATCATGTTTTGTTCAACCAAAAACTTTCAGATAAATGCAGATGGGACTGGAGTAAAAATATACTGTTAATGAAAGTTGTAAAAATTGAAATCAATATACGATTAAGCCTACATTTCCATTACATTAGGAGGCACCATAATTCACCTGCCAAGGTTGGACTTTCAGAAAATTCCACTTCTCTCCTTTGTCCATTGTCTTCTTCCTGGTTCTGGGTGAATACATGGTATGGAGAACTTGTGCTACAGCATACACAGCATTGTAAATATTGTAGCTCTGACCAGACATCTAAATTTCAAAGACAGTTCCAGGGAGACTCCCCAGATCCTCCTTCCCAGTGCAGCTTCCTTTGCCTTGTGCATATATATTGTACGTTGAAAATGAACAGGTAAATGCAGCACCCCAGAACTGAGGTAGGAAATACATTTTAGAGTGAAATGGATTTAGGTTCTCAAGGAACTCTTGAAAACCTGGTACCATATTTGTGTGCAGGGCGAAAGACAAGCTGCCATTGAAGGACAATGCTGTGAATTTCTGGGGCTCAAAGACAGAAGTGACATCCCACAAAGCGCTTATGATCCAAACCCTCTCTAGTGGGAGACTGTTACTAATTTCATACCATTCAAGAATTACTCGTAAGCCTTCTATAGATTGCATGTCTCCATAAACAACTATTACGTTGGTTTTACTATACCGTAGGAAAAGTGCTATGTTATTTAGATTATTCTTCCGGAAGGTACTGAGCTCATAATTTATCAGTCTTGGAATAAATTGAATGAAAGAAATGCAAATATCTCTCTGAATTAATTTTGGCCTCAGAATTCTGAAAAATCTCTCTCCAGTTGTGTCTTCTGGGATGAGAAGGCCAATCCAATTCCATCCAAAATGTTTCAAGAGCTGAATAATCCCAACATAGTGAAGGTTTTCATTAGGAGTCATCCAGAAGAAAGAAGGAAACTGCATTTTATCACTCAATGCAAGGTCAAAAGAGCCATAACTGAGCTGCAGAAAAGGAATAATAATGATGTACTTTTAGACTAAATATTGCATCAAAAAATGGAAAAGTACATTTCTTTGGGACACTGTTTTTCCATAGAAAATCTTGATGGGTGAGACAAATACTAAATCTGGAGCTCAACAAATCTTTCCTCAGAGCTTTTGCAACCAGACCATCATTAGCATTCCATTCAACACTTTTTAGACAAAAATCATCTCAGTCTTTGATTGTGCTAACCAGAAATGGAGAGGAGAGAGGAATGAGTAACAAGAGAGGAGTCTTATTCATTAAGGACCTGACAGTATCTGAGAGTATTCATCTGGCATTTTATATTATAAGGCTAAGATAACTAGTGCTTTACTGATAAATGTATTTAACATTGTTGTGGCATTTACAGAAAGAGGAGAAAGTCAAAGAACTTGAGGCACACCCAGAAGATGAAGAGACAATATCAGACATATTATTAC
This sequence comes from Crotalus tigris, assembly GCF_016545835.1. NCBI lineage: Eukaryota > Metazoa > Chordata > Lepidosauria > Squamata > Viperidae > Crotalus > Crotalus tigris. Next base: position 135,155 of record NW_024098508.1, on the reverse strand, counting down.
AGCATCAATTAACAATGGTTGAGCACACCAGAAGTGCAAGAACCAGAATTTTGTATCTCTCTCAACACCCAAAGAATAAAGAAGAAGAAGAAGAAGAAGAAGAAGAAGAAGAAGAAGAAGAAGAAGAAGAAGAAGAAGAAGAAGAAGAAGAAGAAGAAGAAGAAGAAGAAGAAGACAGAAATAATGATACCTACACCAATTCTTACAAACTAAATATGTTTGTGCTTATTAAGAATTACTGTGGTTGTAATAGTAATTGATACCTTACATTTCTCTGGAAAGATAAATAAATAAGTAAAAACTACCCCAAATCACTTCCCCAATATTGCAGCTGTTTTTGAGGGGTTCTCTCCACTTTTAACCACCACTCTTTCCTTTCTTGTGCATTTATGTGAGCCCGGATACCTACCTGTGGAATTTTGTAGGCATTTAATATGTTGGCCATCTGTATGGTGTTCTGGGAAGGGAGATCACCAATGACAGCCATGATGTTTTGCTTCTTTCCCCTCCTGTAATTGAGGGGACAACGGCCTTCAACAAAGAAAAGAGTCAAAAGGTTCGCAGAAGCTTTCACCGCTTGAAAACCATTGTCATAGACCTTGGAGACCAAGGTGATGTTGGGTAACAAGTTCTCATTCATGTTGATCTCCTGAATGGCAAAATTGAAGGCTAGGGTATGCTGTAGGTTTTTAGGCAACGGCCTGCAAGAAGAGTTTCAGTTAATTCTACAATCTTAGAATGTGACAAGGATTGGATTTAGATAGACTTCTTTGATAATGCTTTTCTCTTTGCCTAAAATGATGTATTTGTCTGCTTTAATGAGTATTAGAGAAGTGAAGAGTGCCCCCATATTCTGAAGCATTTCTTTGAAAAAGAATAAAACCTTCATTCTTAAATTTCAGTAGTTAAGATATTCCAGAGATGAGGAAAGTATGGAATGAGGAGCTTTGTTGGAATGTCTGAATGTCACTTGAGGATCATGTGGGCATCTGTGCATCATACTTTGAGAAGTTTAAAACAGGGTTTTAATGCAATTAAAAGGATTGTTTCTTATGTGTAGCATAGCAATGAAATTGGAGGGCAGAAACTGATGAATTGTGCCAACTGTTAAGACAATCCAAATTCTCAAAATGTACTGTAACATTTGATCACACTCATACATTTAAAAATGACCCACCTTTCTATGTCTTAAAGTACTAAGGAGACATACTGCATGATAAATAGAAATCTCAAGCAACCACAATCTATTTAAAATAAAAGTCTTGGTATATAGAAGTGTTTGCAAATAAGGAATAAATGATAAAATCCTAATTTTTTTCCTGTTCATTGCTGAAAGAGACAGATACAGCTGCTGACTACTGCTCTATCATGGTGGCTGAATAGTTGTCTGGAGGGCTTTGATCTTGATGCACTTTGAAAGAGGTGGTGAGTTTTGAGAGAGGGATCTCATGCATCGTTGCCTGAAGCAGTGGAAAAGAAGAGGCTTGATCCTCTATCAAAACTCACCATCCTCTGTGAAGGATGAGGAACGGCAATTCTTCTTTCAGCTTGAAATTAGATTCACTATGACTAAACCATATTTCAATAGGTCAATCAGGTTGGTCTGATAGTCATTGTTTTTCTAAAAAAAAAAAACTTCTTAAAATGGCAACCAAAGAGGTATATTAGGTAGGCACGTTGCTTTAGATTATTCCAAACTCTTACATTGCTTTAATTGAAAAAAGAAACCCAGACATTTCAGTGGCTTTAAAAAATGGCATATACGTAATAAATCCTGCATTAAATACAATAGAAATAATAACATTAAAATAACCCAGCATAGTTTTATCACTCAAAAGCTTAGTGACCATGCAGTTATAGTTGTATAATTTTGGGGGTAGCAGCAAAGTGCTAGTTTGACCCGTCCCTTCTCTTAGGAATTAGTTTCCATGAACGAATGAAGTAAAGTATATAGTGGTACCTTGGTACTCAACTGCTTTCAAACTCATCAAATTTGGTAGTCAATACATTTCGACATGAACATTTTGTGCTGGTATTCATTGTTTGTTTGATGCACAAGCTTGAACTTCTTGGCATTGGCTGCCATTATTCCTTATGAGAAAACATTGTTTGGTACTCGTTGTTTTTAGTCCTCATCATGCTTCCCTGAACAAATTAACAATGACTATTAGGGTACCACTGTATTTGTCAGTTGTTAGTTTGATTTTTTTTTGAAGAAATATAAAGAATAATTATCTCTTCTTCTATTCTTTTCATTTTTGGAGAATGCCACTATACTGACACATACTTCCACTTTGTCACGTAAACACTCATTTTATCTTTAACATGTTAGAATGGAAGATTTCAGCATCTTACCAAAAGATAAAGTAGAAGATGTAAAGATGTTCTACAATTTGGCCACAACTAAATAGCTAATGTCATTGAGGGGTGAAGTGACCTAGAGGTAGAGCTCTCTTCTCATAATCAGGAGGCTGTGGGTTTGATCCTATGCGTAGTGGCAGATATTTCTCTCTCTGGGCACAATGAGTAATTGTCTGCTGTGAACTCTGCATAGATATCAGGAAGAGCATCTGGCCAGTAAACACTTGAGTTCCATTCAGTTACCTCAACTCCACCCTGATGCAAGGGCTTGCAAGGTTGTTAAAAGAAAAAAATTAGCTAATGTCATTATATAGAGCAGGGATGTCAAACTGCCGGCCCCCGGGCCAGATGCATGCTAGCAAAACCGCACCCACCCCATTACCGGCAATGGAAAAATAGTCACAATATGTCATGACATGTCATGTGATGTTGTGAGTTTGACACTGCTGATATAGAGGAAAGATATATTAACTGATTTTAAGATGTTTGTTCTCCAGCTTCATGTTTATATTTGTACTGAAACTCAAGGAGTCACAAATTAGTGGCAAATGAGGACCCAGATTATTGGGGGCAATATGCAAGTGATGCTTACATGGTAAACTGTGCAGAGAGTGCTGAAATTGCTATGGAGCTGTATACAAGTTGTTGCATTCAAAAATGGAAGAAGACATCGATTCCTGAATAAAATATAGCTATCAAGCTATGAAGCTATTAAGTCAGGCCATCCTAATTACTTCTGTACATGAGGAGATTTTCTGCCTGGGTATTTCAACAAAATAGTGATTTGTTATTAGCAATGTCACTAATAAAATCTATATAGCTTTATAACTTTATAGCTCTTTTTATAATAGAGTGTAGCATTCTGAGGCATTTGCAGTTTTCAAAATTTTGAATCTGATCCCCATCCCCTGAAATTTAAAATATGATATAAAAAGAAAATATGTTGGAAAGAGGACACCAATAAATACATGACTATAAATCATATTAGCATTTTATTGTAATTTAATATAAAGAAGATAATATCTTATTTAATAAATAAGATTAGTTGTGGACATCCTAGCCACTATATTTCTGAATGTAGTTTTCCATTTATGGATCAAAGACAAAGACGTCTTCATCCAGAAAAAAGAGTGCACATTTTTCCTGGTTATTGCGTGTTTGTGAAGTTTCTTACATTAAGAGACCTGGTGGCATAGTGTTAGAAGACAGTATTGCATACAAAGTCTGCCTACAGCCTGGAGTTTGATCTTGACGAGGCTCCAGGTTCACTCAGCTTTCCAATCTTCTGAGGTCTGTAAATGAGGACCCAGATTGTTGGGGGCAATATGCAAGTAATGCTTACATGGTAAACTGTGCAGAGAGTGCTGAAATTGCTATGGAGCTGTATACAAGTCTAAATGTTGCTTTCAAAAATGGAAGAAGACATCTATTCCTAAATAAAATTCTTTGACCAATCATCTGTTATGTTTTCTTCAGCCAAATTAGGAATTAGGGCAGCATTTACACTGCACTTGAAACCACACTAGTCTTTTTCCTAACTAGCTGCTCTCTGGTATTCAGCTCTGGTCTCAGCATGATAATATAGCACTTGGGCATAAAAATGCAACCTATTAAGCCACCACTTGAGGCCAAGATAGAGAAGACCTCCACAGCCACCATGGATTTCCCCTTAGTGCTTAAGTAGGTGGGCACAAAGGAGACCCAAACACTGCAGAAGACCAGCATGCTGAAGGTGATGAGTTTGGCTTCATTGAAACTGTCAGGCAACTTCCGGGCAAAGAAGGCTACCACGAAGCTGATGAGGGCCAAAAGCCACATGTAGCCCAGCACAACATAAAACATGATTTCTGAGCCTTCGTTGCATTGCACTAAGATCTCATCCAATTGGGAATGCATGTCCAACTCTGGGAAAGGAGGAGAAAGGATCAACCACACAGCACAGATGCTTGTTTGAATAAGTGAGCAAAACACAATGACTGAGACAGACAGTCTTTTCCCTACCCACCACCTCATGCGGTTTCCTGGCTTTGTGGCTATGAAGGCCAGAACCACAGTGATGGTTTTGGCTAACACACAAGATACTGCGATGGAGAAGACAACTCCAAAAACTGCTTGCCGGAGGAGACATGTGACTATCCCTGGGCATCCGAGGAAGAAGAAAGAACAGAGAAAACACAGCAGAAGTGAGAAAAGCAAAGTGCAGGTGATATCCCAATTGTTGGCTTTGACAATGGGAGTATTTTGGTGGCAGATAAATGTCCCCATCACAACAATTGTGATTACAGCAAAAGAAACAGCAAAGCTAGTCAGGATTTCTCCCAGGAATTCTTCGTAGGATAAGTAGGCAATAATTTTGGGAATACATTGATGGTTCTTCTCATTTGGATATTGTTCTTCTGGGCACCTCTCACATTGCTTGGAATCTAAAAACCATAAATACACATTGAATTGATATTAGGTTTTAACAATTATTCCTTGCTGAAACAGTTTTTGGAATCTTCACACATAAAAGTATGGTTGTATTCTGAGCAAGTTTCCATATTACCACTTGACTCTGATAAGTAGAATTGGCTTCATATAAAGAAAATAAACCTCTTTCAAAAATTGTGCCTTAGGAAAATCTTTTTAAAAGTTTATTTAATATGCCATGTTTCTTGAAGAAGAGATTACACACCTAAATAAAGAAAAGCTTCTATTTAAAAAAAGGAAGAAAGAAAACAAGGCAGGTGAGAGATCCCAATCAATCTATTCTTGTGTTTAAAATTATATTAAAAAACCCAAACTTGATTAGAGAATAATGTATTTTTAAAGAGATATTACCGTAGATCTCTTTTTCTTACCAACCATGGTGGAAATGCTTCCCTCTGAACATTGGACACAGTCATAGCAGCAAACCTGTTTCCCCTCCTTAATTAATTTCCGGTACCCAGGATAGCAACTTTCTACACAGGTGGCAGAAGGTGGTGTCTAATGGGAAAGGGAAGAATAAATAATTAAGAAGAATTATAATCTGGCTTTTACTCAATCAGTCAGCAGTCATTCTCTGTAAATAAATCCTAAAGCAGTCATTTTCTTGTAAGTTCTTTAATGCAAAATTTTGAATTCCTAGAACTTATTGCTAGATTCAGTCAGAATAGAGGTAAAAATCTGAACAGTGTTCTAACTGCTATTGAAAATTTGGATAAAAATCCCTTCACAATCCTTACATCACACATAAGAGAATTTGAAATGTCCTGAAGAGGGTCATGGAAGAATCTCTCACAATCTCTCTCGATTATGGTGCCTCAGGGCTCGGTCCTGTCCCCCCTCCTTTTTAACATCTATATGAAACCGCTGGGTGAGATCATTCAGCAACACGGGGTGAGGTATTATCAGTATGCGGATGATACCCAATTGTATATCTTCACCCCGTGTCCTTTCAGTGAAGCAGTTGAAGTGATGTGCCGGTGCCTGGAAGATGTGAGGGTCTGGATGGGGGTGAACAGGTTTAGACTCAACTCTGACAAGACCGAGTGGCTCGGGTCTTGCCCCCCAAGGGTCATCCTGATGGTCCATCAATGGTCCTGGGGGGGGGGGTAAACATACCTCCCTCAGTGCAAGCATGCAACTTGGGTGTCCTCCTGGACTCACAGCTAAATTTGGAATAACATCTATCGGCTGTGGCCAGGAGGACCTTTGCCCAGGTTCGCCTGGTGCACCAGGCCTTATTTGGACCGGGAGGCTCTACTCACGGTTACTCATGCCCTTGTCACCTCAAGATTGATTTACTGTAATGTGCTCTACATGGGACTACCCTGAAGAACATTCAGAGGCTGCAGTTGGTTCAGAATGCAGCCTCGAGAGCGATTGTCAGTGCACCAAGGTACACCCACGTGTCACCTATCCTCGGCGAGCTGCACTGGCTTCCTGTGGGCCTCCGGATGCAATTCAAGGTGTTGGTTATCACCTTTAAAGCCCTTCATGGCTTAGGACCAGGTTACTTACAGGATCGCATACTGCCGCATATTTCCCAGAGACTGGTGAGGTCCAACAGATTGGGCCTCCTTTAGGTCCCGTCGACCAGACAATGTCGGCTGGCAGGCCCTCGGGGAAGGGCTTTTTCTGTGGTGGCTCCGAAGTGGTGGAATAAACTTCCCCCCGAGATTCGAATTACTCCCACCTTGCCGGCCTTCAAGAAAGCAATTAAAAGTCTCCTGTTCTGGCAGGCTTGTGGTTGATGTCCCAGGGGGGGATGGGACACGATTGGGACATGCTGTATGAATGCACTCATTTTTACTGTTATATTTATTGTTTTAATTTTGTACGCCACCCTAAGTCCCTAGGGATTGGCTGGCATATAATTTTTATTAATAAATAAATAAATAAATAATAAACTTAATGAGCAGTCTTAATTTGACAAATAATAAGAAATAAACTTATAGGAGAAATGTTGAATTTCTAAGAATTTTGATTGGTAATGACATCCATATTTAGTCTTCCTCACTTCCTTGAGCTGATGGCAAATATATTCCTTCGTAGCATTTGTTGTCCTTTTTCAATTATCTCTGTGTTGCATTGCCATTGGAGAATGGTGTCCTGCTTCTCCATGTATAATAAATGTAGTCACAAATGAAGGCCAATATGTGTGTCCCAGGATAATATTGCAGGATCCAATCTGGGTCGGTCTCTGGGACCCGAGGTTGTATTCCAAGCTTTTGGACTTGTGTTGGAGCCCATCTTCTAGGAATTTCTCTCTAACACAGTATGTGCTGTTCTGTGTGTGGTATTTATAGTGCCTGTGGTAAGTGGCTTTTTAGATGTTGATGGCTGGCTTTTAAGTCATTAACTTGTGCTGCCCAGCCCTCACCTTTTAAGTACTAGGCTAAATGTAAATCATCACTCCTAATGACTGACCAGGGCACCAGGCTTCAATCACTTCCCTGGCTGTTTTTGTGTCTGCTTGTCCAACAATCTTAAAAGTTGAAAATTGAATGCAGTGTGAGGCTACCAATGAGTTCGGGGCTCCTCATCTGATGAATGTCAGGAATTCATGCAGGAGAAACAGTCCTGCATGAACTAGAACATCATGTATTTCATAATTACATATCTAAATTCTGGTGCCGCTATGTGGATGAGATTTTTGTCATCATCAAGAGAAATGCACTTAAAGATTTTTGTGCCATTCTGAACTCCATCTTCCCCAACATACAGTTCACAATGGAGGAAGAAACAGCTAGGCAATTACCATTTGAAAACACAGAAGATGGAAGCCTAGAAACCACAGCTAAATGTCTATGGAGATTCTCAGTCATGCAGGTCATTATTATCGCAAATACTTTTTTATGAGACAATAGGACTCTGTTGTTTTTCTTTGAAGACCTTTTGCTTCTCATCCAAGAAAAAGCAATAGTTGCTTGCATAGCTTTATGGGCGGGATTTCTAACTTTTTATTGGGGAATTGTCATGTATGTATCCAGACTTGGTTTCACTCTTGACCATGCTGATACTTTGGAACTAATAAACATGTTCTCTAAGGAAGTTTCAAGCCTTGGAGTTCTGCTTTATTTGTCTCTGTCTGTCGGGACCATGACAGAATCATTACAGAAACAGTCCTGGGTGAGCTAGAACACCATTCATTTCAGAACTACACACCTAAATTCTGGTGCTGCTACGTGGATGAGGTATTTGTCATCATCAAGAGAAATACACTTACAGATTTTCATACCATACTGAACTCCATCCTCCCTAATATACAGTTCACAATGAAGGAAAAACAACTAGGCATTTGCGATTTTTTGATGTACTTGTAAACACAGAAGATGGAAGCCTAGAAACTAGAGTTAAATGTTTATGGAGATTCTCAGTTATCCAGGTCATGGTTATCCCAAATATGCTTTTATACAAGGCAACTGGACTTTGCCATTTTTCTTTGAAGACGTTTCAATTCTCATCCAAGAAGCTTCTTCAGCTCTCGGATGAGAAGTGAAATGTCTTCAAAGAAAAACAAGAAACTCCAGTTGTTGCATGAAAAAGAAACTTTGGGATACCTAGAAACCACAGTTTATCACAAGGCCACCAATGTTCCACAATTCTGAATTTCAACAGCAACCATCCACTGTCACACAAAAAGAGTTGCATCACAACACTATATGGCAAGGTGAAAAGTCACCGGAATACCCAGCAAGACAAACAGCTGGAGAGCAGATACCTACAATTCAAGCAGAATGGGTGCCCACAATCATTTGTCGTAAGATGTCTGTGGAACACGGTGGGGAGAGAAGGGAAGTTATAAGACCAACCACATGTAACAGCCTGACATATATCCAAAGCATTTCACAAGCAGTAGAATGCAGCTTCTGAGATGTACAAGGGGGCATTCCCACTGCAGATGCTACCATACGAGAACAAATTATCCAAATCAGGAAAGTAAATGCAGGTGTGGTGAGCGCAAGACTTGGGGTGATGGTCAGCTTTGGTAGATGTCCAATTAATCTCTCCTATTCTGTGATGAGCAATAAAATAGGATAGCACATTAGTCCAATCTTGCCTGTATTTCAAAATGCATAGTATCAGTGCCTGCTGAAAAGCTATTCACTTCTGTAAAGCAGTAAATTTACTATACTTTTTCAAAGCACATCACTTGAAAAAACCACTATATCAAAATGGCCAGCCGCTGTCCCCAGATTTTTGAATTGGTTATGGGAAGGAAAAATTGTGAGTGGCAAGAGAAACATGCCTTACAAAACTCCAGGGAGATGGGATGTGTAGGTTAGGCTGAAGTGGTAAATAGATGTGCTGACCTTTTTCATGCTTTGGTTCTGAAACTGATTCAACCATCAACTAAACAGTCAGATAAACCCATTAGTGGGAAAGTCCTCTGGACCCAGATGGTCCATAACCCCAGCCAGCAAAGCTCTCTTTCCCCACAATCTGAAAGTATAATGTAGAATTGAGAATTGTTTCATTTTTCCAGGATACAAAATTGTTCTAATATCATTAGATTTCAAATGACCTTGGAACCACTGTGAGTTTACTTGTTTAAAATTCCAGAAATTGAGAAAATATCACCATTTTAGTTGGTTTTTTATAATCCACCTTCTTAAATTTGGGATTCCATACAATGGCAGTTGTATTAATGGTGAGATCTTCCTTCTGAGAACTCTGAGGTTCAATATGTCCAACTTGGACCTTCTGAAAGGATCGATTGGGGAAAGTAATCAAGTTGATGATATCGTATGCTGCTGCCAGGTTTCCATTCTCATTGAAAGCTATTTCTTCCCCAGCACTATTGTTGAAATGGAGGTTTTTCAGAAATAAACGAAGCTAAAAGATAAGAGAGATAAAGGAGAAATTAATGCTGATAGTAGGCAATAGAATTTACAGTACTATGCTGTGATTTACCAAATGGTGCTGAGCTTGATTTTTAATGAACTTCCTAACATTTTAGTTAATATTTTTTTATGTTCAAATGCATAATTCTACTTTGCAGGAATATGTTCATATTTTTTAAGTTTAAGTAATTAATATAGATTTTGTCAGATAGATTGCTCTTCCAAATTTTGCATTTCATGAGAGACAAAAATTATTGCTAAGAAATATAATAGAAAAAAAGGAATATTAAAATAATAGAATTGGATATGGTGGAATATTCAAAGAATTTTTAGAAGGAGGGTAAAATTTACCCCACAATTGTTTTTATTAGGTATTGTTACAGATTGTGATACTAAAGATATCACATTTATGTTAAATTTAATCACAGCTGCAAGGTTGTTAGTAGCACAATGTTGGAAGAAGGAATCTCTGCCTACCTTGCAAGAGTGGCTTTTTAAAGTTTCTTATCTTGCGGAAATGGCAAAGATTTCGGCTTTCCTGAAGGATCAATCTCAAGAGAAGTATGTTGTGGTATGGAGGAAATGGATAGATTTTATACAACACAAGATGGATATTAAAAAATATTATTTAGCTTTTTAATAACTTATATTGAAAAGCCAATTTTCTTGAAAAGCCAAATATTTTTTTATTATTATTATTATTTTCTTCTTTCCTCTTTTCTATTTCTCTTTTTTATATATATATATATATATATATTATCTTTAATTATTTTATAACTTGTTTAAGTAATGTATTTAGATTTGTTTATAGTTTTATCTCTTATATTGAAAAGTTAATTTCTTTTTCATGTTTTTTATGTATTTCCTTTTTTTTCCTTTTTGGTATTTATGTCTTTTTTTTACATATATATTGTCAATTATTTTGTAATTCGTTTAAGTAATGTATCTAGATTTATTTATATTTTATATTTTTCTTAAGATTTTTTTGAAGAAACTCTAATTAAGCCTATATCCAGCTCTGGGATAGTCGGGGGAGGAAAGGGGAGGGTTGGGGAGGGATGGGGAAAATTGTTTTGTTTTTGTATTGCAAAATTTTAAAAATTTTCAATAAAAAAAAGAATAATAGAATTGGAAAGGATCTTGCAGGTCTTCTACTCCAATCCCCTGTTCAAGTAGGAAGCCCTAGATCATTTCAGACAAATGCCTGTCTTATACCAGAGCTCCCTATTCTTTCCAGGTTGGCAGCCCAGAGGGAAAGGGAAAAGCAGGGAAATGTGCAAGTGCGCATAGGCATGGACAAACAAGCACGTGCATGACAGCGGCACTAGGACCCACACACCTACGGCTGTGCTGTTTCATGCCGTCTGCACGCCTGTGCAAGCAGGCTGCTAGGGCCTGCAAATGGGCTGCTAGTGCCCATGTGCATGCACAAATGGGTGGCTAACACTTGCATGCATGCACAAAAGGCCACTAGCACCTGCGTGACACTGGCAGCAGCCCTAGCGCTCCCACACTCGCCAACCATTCCTGCAGTTTGGTGACTCACAGACCGCAGGCCAGTACCGGGCCACGGACCACAGGTTGGAGACCCCTGCCCTATACCATTTCAGACAAATGGTTGTCTAATATCTTTTTAAAAACCTCCAATGTTGGAGCATCCACAACTTCTGGAAGCAAATCATTTCACTGATTAATTGTTCTAAATGTCAGGAAACGACTCCTTAGTTTTAGGTTGTTTCTCTCCTTGATTAGTTTCCATCCATTACTTCTTATTCTGCCTTCAGATGCTTTGGAGAATAGGTTTGTGGCAGCCCATTATATATGATGGATGTCACCACATTTTGGGAATTCTGTCCCAGAAAACATGATTAAGAAGTTCCATTGTGGGACTGAAAATATCTACACCAAGCATATCTTAGAGAAAGACAAGTATTTTCATCCTATACTACCCCTGTCTCCAACTTTATTCCATTATTATTATTATTATTATTATTATTATTATTATTATTATTATTATTATTGATCATCGCACAGTCAGCCAGATGTTCAAACTGGATTTGGCAATTTGTCTACCGATCGAGTCCTTACCCAGGACCTGGGATAGGCAGATGTGGATGTTTGATGGTATTACAGGTATCGTCGCAGGATGGAAGCAGTTCCTAGTAAGGCCGCCTTTTGCAATTGACTAATAGCGAATTTGTCAATGCCAATGTTGTTCAAGTGGTGCTCCAGTTGTTTTGGGATTGCACCCAAGGCGCCTATGACTATTGGTACTACCCTTGCTTGCTTTTGCCACAGTCTTTCTATTTCTATTTGTAGGTCTTTGTATTTTGTTATCTTCTCCAGTTCTTTCTCTTCTATTCTGCTATCTCCAGGCACTGCCATGTCCACTATCCAGACTTTTTGTCTTTCTTATCAACAATTGTTAAGTCTTGGGTGTTATGTTGCAGGTGCTTGTCTGTTTGAATTCTGAAGTCTGGCAAGAAGATGCCTTTGAATGGCGGGAGGGTCCTGTGATATGCGAGTGTTGGGACACGCTGGAGTGTGCCTTGGACATGTGGCGAAAAGATGAGGCCTTTCCAGACACATGGGATCGATCTGCGTGCGGCCATTGTGATGGTGCATGTGAACAGCGGGAAACTTCGGACTCGGCTCTGTTGACCGGTCTGCCTTTCTGGTGAGGTTCGGGCTGTGGGGAACCATGTGAGCTCACTAGAAGCTTCTTACGTTCCTCGTTTATTAGCCTGAGGCTTTGCATCTCGCTGTCGACTCTTAGGTCTCTTAACTGTTCTTGAATGTCCTTGAGTTGCTGTTCAGAGTCCATCCATTGCACGTAGGCGTCTTCCTTATCTCCTTCCACTGTGTGTGCCCGTTCTGGGGAGAGTTCCTCCTTCTGTTCATGGTAGAGTTTGTATAATCTCTCCCAGCTTCGTTCATGGCGCCTGTGGATGATGTGCCATTTCTCCATCAGATGTGAATGCATGGCTATTATTATTATTAATATGGATGGCTATTATTATTATTATTATTATTATTATTATTATTATTTTTGTTGTTGTTGTTGTTATTATTATTATTATTATTATTATTATTATTATTATTATTATTATTACTATTGTATAGAAATTCCTCCTTCTCTCTACTTTAGTGAATTTTTCTTCTGCTACTCAACCAGAAAGTGCTACAAAAAAGGTAGTCTTTTTCTGGATTTGAGAATTTTGGGAACTGAAGATTGGAAAGGGAGCAGAAAGCCCCTGGGAGAAAAATTACTTCCATATATCTAATGTGATACCTAAAATATAGAACAATACCTAAAAATATAACAATATGGCAACAAGAAATAAGGAATAAGCAATTTCAGAGATTACCACCAAGCGTCTAGACAACTAAAAATTATAAACAGCAATTTTAAATTTTTAGATATGTAATTCTTCTACTCTAGAGGAGTAGCTTAATGAAGAACCTGATAATGTTAATTGTTGTATGCCTACCTGTGAGATGTAAGCGATCAGGAATCAGAACAGTACTACAATTTTATTTCCTGCTATCTATACACGAGACTCTGAACTACTAATGGCCAAGGTGAATTTTGTAAAAATTGAAATTAATATGTTATTATGGCTACATTCCCATTAAAGTAGAAGGCACTATAACTCACTTGCCAAGGTTGGACTTTCAGAAAATTCCACTTCTCTCTATTGCCCGTTCTCTTCTGCCTGGCTCTGGATGAATACATAGCATGGAGACTATGTGCTACAGCATACACAGCATTGTAAATATTGTAGCTCTGGCCAGACATCTCCATTTCAAAGACAGTTCCAGGGAGACTCTGCAGATCCTCTTTCCCAGTGCAATTTCCTTTGCCTGATGCATACATTTTGTACATTGGAAATGAACAGATAAATGCAGCACTCCAGAACACATATAGGAAATATGTTTTAGAATGAAATGGATTTAGGTTCTCAAGGAACCTTTGAAAACCTGGTACCATATTTGTGTGTAGGGCAAAAGACAAACTGCCATTGAAGGACAATGCTGTGAATTTCTGGGACTCAAAGACGGACGTCACATCCCATAGAGCACTTATGATCCAAACCCTCTCCATGGGGAGCCTTCTCTTAATTTCATACCATTCAAGAATTACTCGTAAGGCTTCTATAGATTGCATGTCCCCATAAACAACTATTACATTGGTTTTACTATACATTAAGAAAAGTGCTATGTTAGTTAGATTATTCTTCCGGAATGTACTGAGTTCGTAATTTATCAGTCTTGGAATAAATTGAATAAAAGAAATGCAAATATCTCTCTGAATTAATTTTGGCCTCAGAATTCTGAAAAATCTCTCTCCAGTGGTGTCTTGTGGGATGAGAAGGCCGATCCAATTCCACCCAAAATGTTTCAAGAGCTGAATAATCCCAACATAGTGAAGGTTTTCATTAGGAGTCATCCAGAAGAAAGAAGGAAACTGCATTTTATCACTCAATGCAAGGTCAAAAGAGCCATAACTGAGCTGCAAAGAGTGAATAATAATGATGTACTTTTAGACTAAGTATTGCTTCTGCAGACACATCCAAAAATGGAAGTAAGTACATTTCTTTTGGATACTGTTTTTCCATAGAAAATCTTAATGGGAAAGACAAATACTAAACCTGAGGCTCAACAAATGTTTCCTCAGAGCTTTTGCAACCAGACCATCATTAGCATTCCATTCAACACTTTTTAGACAAAAATCATCTCAGTTTTTGATTGTGCTAACCAGAAATAGAGAGGAGAGAGGAAGAAGTAACAAGAGAGGAGCCTTATTCATTAAGGACCTGACAGTATCCGAGAGTATTCATCTGGCATTTTATATTATAAGGTTAAGATAACTAGTGCTTTACTGATAAATGTATTTAACATTGTTGTGGCATTTATAGAAAGAGAAGAAAGTCAAAGAAGTTGAGGCATACCTAGAAGATGGAGAGACAACATCAGACACACTATTACAGCATCAATTAGCAATGGTTGAGTCCACCAGAAGAGCAAGAACCAGAATTTTGTATCTCTCTCAACACCCGAAGAAGAAGAAGAAGAAGAAGAAGAAGAAGAAGAAGAAGAAGAAGAAGAAGAAGAAGAAGAAGAAGAAGAAGAAGAAGAAGACAGAAACAATCATACCTACACCATTTCTTACAAATAAAATATGATGTTTGTGCTTATTAAGAATTAATTGATACATTACATTTCTCTGGGAAAATAAATAAATAAATAAAACTACCCCAAATCAGCTCCCCAATATTGCAGCTGTTTTTGAGGGGTTCTCTCCACTTTTAACCACCACTCTTTCCTTTCTTGTGCATTTATGTGAGCCCGGATACCTACCTGTGGAATTTTGTAGGCATTTAATATGTTGGCCATCTGTATGGTGTTCTGAGAAGGGAGATCACCAATGACAGCCATGATGTTTTGCTCCTTTCCCCTCCTGTAATTGAGGGGACAACGGCCTTCAACAAAGAAAAGAGTCAAAAGGTTCGCAGAGGCTTTCAGTGCTTGAAAAGCATTGTCATAGACCTTGGAGACCAAGGTGATGTTGGGTAACAAGTTCTCATTCATGTTGATCTCCTGAATGGCAAAACTGAAGGCTAGGATATGCTGTAGGTTTTTAGGCAACGGCCTGCAAGAAGAGTTTCAGTTAGTTCTACAATCTTAGAAAGTGACAAGGATTGGATTTAGATAGACTTCTTTGATAGTGCTTTTCTCTTTGCCTAAAATGATGTATTTGTCTGCTTTAATGAGTATTAGAGAAGTGAAGAATGCACCCATATTCTGAAGCATTGTTTTAAAAAGAATAAAACCCTCATTCTTAAATTTCAGTAGTTAAGATATTCCAGAGGTGGAGGAAAGCATGGAATGAGGAGCTAAGTTGGAATATCTGAATGTCACTTGAGGATCATGTGGGCATCTGTGCATCATACTTTGAGAAGTTTAAAACAGGGTTTTAATGCAATTAAAAGGATTATTTCTTATGTGTAGCATAGCAATGAAATTGGAGGGCAAAAACTGATGAATTGTCCCAACTGTTAAGACAATCCAAATACTCAAAATGTACTGTAACATTTGATCACACTCATATATTTAAAAATGACCCACCTTTCTATGCCTTAAATTACTAAGGAGACATATTGTATGATAAATATAAATCTCAAGCAACCATAATCTATTTAAAATAAAAGTCTTGGTATATATAAGTGTTTGCAAATAAGGAATAAATGATAAAATCCTAATGACATCGTTATATATTATGAGAATCATAGATATATATTTATAAATTTTATTAAAATACCATGTTAGATATTTTTGACAAGGATTCTTTTTCTTTTTGCATACAAAATAAAAAAAATAGAGGAACAAGATTTTTTTTTTATGATCAGATTAATTCTTGTGTAGCAACAGCCACATGAAAAAATAGGAATCTACAAGGCTACATTCAACAGCTATATTCCAGCACCTGACTAAGAGAGATTTATAAATAAGAATCATGCCTAAACCAGTTTTGATTCTTATCTACAGTAGAAAAATTTTAATGTGAATCTCTTGAATTCAATCACATTAAAAAAAACTTGAAAGGTTTCTTTCAAAAGAGTACTTGCTTTCCACGCAAGGATCCTTCTGGGTGTTCCATAAAGTGGAGTAAAGGCAATTCAGGATATACAGTAGACACAAATTCTCCAATGATTATATCATTGGAGAGGTCAGGGAAATTAAGCTTAAAATGTTGTTTGTCACCACACATTGAGTTAAAGGTCTTGCTGAAAGAAGCCTGGAGGATAAGGACAGAGAGGAGAAACACATGGCAAAATATCTGAGTCCTTTTGAATGCCAAAGGTATTTGGCTCCAATCACAGCAGTGCAGGCACATCTTCATCACAGCACTTAGCCTGCAACAATGAAAGAGAGTCTCTGTTGGTTTTATGCATAACTAAGGTTGTAGATTACAATAATTATCATCTGAGTGATTCATAATGCAACCTACTGAGCCTCATGAAGTTGTTGTTAACAGTAAAGTTAAACTTTTAAGTGTTTAAGTGTTCTGTGCTTTCCCCAAAAAAGAAGTTTAATTATTTAATTCTGACAATTATGAGGTAGGCAGATCCCTTTCCCAAAGCTACTCAACTATTTTTGCAGTTGAAGAAATTGTATGGTCCAAACCCATCTCTTGGCTACTCCTCATCAAGCAAGAAAGAAATGATCTTGGATCATAACATATTTGGGGAACCGAGTCTTGCTTTCCCTATCCAAAGAAAGCAATGCTGGTTAAAAGGAGGAAGAGATAAATTCTCCCTTCTCCTCTCACAACTTCCTAATTCATAAAAAATACTTATTTCTTCTGCCCATCGCTTTGCTGAAATGGTCATATTGGAAAAAGAAACTCTGTAGTTTTATTAGAAAACTCTTCTAATAAAAGGGCAATTGGATGAACTGTGGAGAATGGAGACCACTTTTTAGGCACCTGCTACTTAACTCATTAAAATTGGGTATAGATATATGTCATCTCTCAGAATAGTATTATTCTGTTCTAAAAGCTCCTTCATCTCTTTCTTCATTTCTTCCTTGCTTTCAGATTTATTCTGTTCCAAAAGTTGCTTCATTTCCTCCCTAAACTGTGACACAGCATTTACCATTATTTCTTTAATGTCTTGTGCTGATGTGCCAGATGGGGGAGGTGAAGGTGGAGTAGTTTTAGGTTGCTGCACTGAGGGTATTATTTTAAGTTGTTGTTGCACAGTAGAAGTAGCAGGAGAAGAAGTTACCTTAGGAGCTGTAGTAGCTGGTTGTCGTTTTGAAGCCATTTTAATTTATCTTTCTTTCTTCATAAAAATACCAATAGAAAGTAAAAAATCCAAAAAATTAAAAATAAGGTAAAATAGGATAAAATAGAATCAATTTAAAAGCTCCCAAAAAATAAAAAAAAACTTAGAAAAGAAAGCAGTATTGAGCAACAGTTCAGCCAGTCCGTCTTTCAAAGGAAAAAAAAACTTTCAAAACGCCATTTTACTTTCACTCTCACTTTTCCGCCCGAGAGAAAAAAGAGAAAGCTCAAAAAAAAAAAAAAAAATCAGCACATACTAAATAAACTAAAAAAAATAAAATAAAACTAAACTATAAATAAAATCCTTTAAACAGTTCTGTCCGGTTTAAGATTACTCACGGTTACTTTAAATACGGAGATGGTAGCGGCGTTTCGCTTTGTTTCCGAAGAAACAAAGACAGCTGAGAGGCGGAGAAGGCAATGAACTCCGAGGGAGCACTCTTTCTACCCCCCTAAAATAAAAATCCAGGGAAGGTTAAGAGGTTCTACCTCTATTCATGCGATCTCTACCCCTTCCCTTCGCCCGGGAAGGGGATTGCGAGCCGCGGGCCAGCTGATGAACGCTGTGCTCCGCGGATCTGACACCGTCTCAGGAGGACGGCTACAAAGTAGCCGCCATCTCCACCGCCTTAACCACCGGAAGTCATACTTTTAGCTCTTAAACAATTGAAATTGGGCAAAGCGCCGGGTACGGATGGGTTGACATCTACTTATTATAAAACTTTAGTAGAAGAGATGACTCAACCGTTGTGTGAATTGTTTAATAACTTATTACAGGGGTTAGAGATCCCTCCATCTTGGCGTAATGCATTTATATCATTGATTCCAAAAGACAATCAAGATCTTACATTGCCTAAAAATTATAGGCCTATATCTCTTTTAAATGTGGATTATAAAATTTTTGCAAAAATTTTAGCCAACAGGTTTATGGGGATTTTGCAGCAGCTTATACATAAGGATCAATCGGGTTTTATAACTGGAAGGTATATGAAAAATAATGTTAGACAAATCATTAACTTATTAGAGTATTTAGAAAAGAATAACCAAGTCTCTGCAGGCCTGATATTTTTGGATGCTGAAAAAGCCTTTGACCAAGTGAATTGGCAGTTTATGTTATGTTTAATTAAGGAGATGAATTTTGGACAAAATATATTACAAGTATTATCTAATATATATCAAAAACAGACTGCTCAACTTATTGTAAATGGGGGTTTGTCAGAGGCTTTTGTAATAGAAAAAGGTACAAGACAGGGATGCCCGTTATCTCCGTTATTGTTCGTTTTAACATTGGAAATTTTGTTGATTAAAATTCGGGAGTCTCAAGAAATAAAAGGAATAGAAATTAATAAAAAAGAATATAAATTAAGAGCCTTTGCAGATGACTTGGTTGTTACTTTGTCTCAACCTACTTGTTCGGTGGTAAAATTATTACAATTGATTCAACAATATGGACGTGTTTCCGGTTTTAAAATTAATAATAATAAGACTAAAATATTAGCTAAAAATATGACTAATGGTGATAAACAGGTTCTAGTTAACTTAACAGACTTTGAAATTGTTGATAAAGTAAAATATTTGGGGGTTACATTATCTGCTTCCAATGCAAAACTGTATAAAAATAATTATGAAAAGCTGTGGACGGAGGTACAGAAGGATTTAAAAAATTGGAACAATTTACAGTTATCCCTTATGGGTAGAATTGCAGTTATTAAAATGAATGTCCTGCCAAAGTTTATTTTTTTGTTTCAAATGTTACCTATTCTAAAGAATGAACGTAATTTAGATGAATGGCAAAAAGGTATTAATAAATTTGTTTGGACAGGGAAAAAACCAAGGGTGAAACTTAAAATAATGCAAGATTTTCGTGAGAGAGGTGGACTCAAGGTACCAAATATGAAATTGTATTATGATGCTGTAGTATTAACATTGATCAGCGATTGGGTGAATTTAACAAATATAGAAATACTTCATTTGGAAGGTTGGGACTTACTTTTTGGATGGCATGCCTATTTAATATTTAATAAAAAAGTGGATTGGGTTTTTAAGTCTCATATTATAAGAATCTCTTTGCTTAGAGTGTGGAGGAAGTATTATAAATGTGATTTCAAAATACCATTATGGGCTATACCTCGGCATGCCATAGAAGGCATAAGGAAAGGGGTTAATATGGATATGGTCTCTTATGCACAGTTACTTAGATGGGATGGCCAAGACTGGCAGTTAAAATCTTTGGAAGAATTAACACATGAAAATTTAATTTATTCATGGTTCCAATACAGACAAATAGTGGACAGATGGAAGATGGATTGTAAAATGGGCTGGCTCAGAGAAGATGAAATTCTTCTAAAACAAGTAAGAGATCAAAGGCCAACCCATATTAAGAGAGTTTATGGGGTTTTAGTGGAATTGGATTCAGAACCTGAATTAGTTAAAGATTGTATGATTAAATGGGCACAGAATATTGGTGAAACGATTTCAATGGATACTTGGGAACTTATTTGGATAAGAAATGTTAAATTCACACAAGCGCAAAATTTAAGAGAGAATTTTTATAAGATGTTTTATAGATGGCACCTTGATCCAAAGAAAATGTCCATTATGTACCCTAATCTACAGCCGAAATGCTGGAGATGTGGACATTTGGATGCTACTTATTACCATACCTGGTGGACGTGTAAGCATATAAAAGCTTTTTGGATTAAGATATGGTGGAATATTCAAAGAATTTTTAAAAGGAGGGTAAAATTTACTCCGCAATTATTTTTATTAGGTATTGTTATTGATTGTGATGCTAAGGAGGTTATATTGATGTTAAATTTGATTACAGCCGCCAGGCTGTTAATAGGACAATATTGGAAGAAGGAATCCTTGCCTACTTTACAAGAGTGGTTTTATAAAGTTTCGTATTTGGCAGAAATGGCAAAGATTTCGGCTTTTTTAAAGGAGCAATCTCAAGAGAAATTCTTTGCGGTATGGGAAAAATGGATAAATTTTATACAACATAATTTGGATATGGAAAAATATTATTTAGCTTTTCTATAACTTGTAATGATTGTTTTTTCTTTCTTTCTTTCTTCTTCTTCTCTTTTTTTTTATATACGCTTTACGTATTATTATTCATACATTTTTTTATATATGTTTTATTTTTCGTCTACCTTTTTCTTTTTTCTTTCTCTCTCTCTTTTCTTTTTCCTTTTTTTTCTTTCTTAGTATATATTATTTACTTTAAAGCTTATGTTACGCATATTATTATTATATATATTATTATTATGACTTTTACTATTATTATTAATTATCTTATAAATTGTAAACGTTATTTTTAAAATTTGTTAAATAATCCTATATTCAGTTCTGGGAAGTCGGGGGGGAGGGGGGGTGGTTTGGGAGGGGGGGTGGATGTTTATCTGTAAAATTTCTGAAAAATTTCAATAAAAAAAAAAAATTGGGTATGGATGTTCCCTCCCCCTGGACTCCTGGGCAACTTCCTGTCACCATTTTTTTTCCTTTTCATTGTTGAAAGAGACAGATAGAGCTGCTGAATACTGCTCTATCATGGTGGCTGAATAGTTGTCTGGAAGGCTTTGATCTTGATGCACTTTGAAAGAGGTGGTGAGTTTTGAGAGAGGGATCTCCTGCATCATTGCCTGAAGCAGTGGAAAAGAAGAGGCTTGGTCATCTATCAAAACTCATCATCCTCTGTGAAGGATGAGGAACGGCAATTCTTCTTTCAGCTTGAAATTAGGTTCACTATGACTAAACCATATTTCTATAGGTCCATAAGGTTGGTCTTATAGTCATTGCTTTTCAAAAAAAAAAAAAAAACTTCTTAAAATGGCAACCAAAGAAGTATATTAGGTAGGCAAACTCTTACATTGCTTTAATTGAAAAAAGAAACCAAGAAATTTCAGTGGCTTTAAAAATGGCATATACATAGTAAATCATGCATTAAATATAATAGAAATAATAACATTAAAATAAACTAGCATAATTTTATCACTCAAAAGCTTAGTGACCATGCAGATATAGTTGTATAATTTTGGGGGTAGCAGCAAAGTGATAGTTTGACCACTCCTTTCTCTTAGGAATTAGTTTCCATGAATGAATGAATGAAGTAAAGTATATGGTGGTACCTTGGTACTCACCTGCTTTCGAACTCATCAAATTTGGTAGTCAATACATTTCAACATGAAAAATGAACATTTTGTGCTGGTATTCATTGTTTGTTTGATGCACAAGCTTGAACTTCTTGGCATTGGCTGCCATTATTCCTTATGAGAAAAAAAAATTTTGGTACTCATCGTTTTGAGTCCTCAAAACGATGGTACTCACAAGTAAATTGGTCAATTCATTAAAACCAAAATAATTTAGAAAACCAAAAGAGAACTAAAACAGAAGCATACATGATGTAACAACAGAGATAAACGAGTAAACACAACCAGCATTTGAAACTGCAAAGAAAAGCAAGTGAATGTTTTTAGAAGAATGTTGAGAGAATGGAGATACCTTGTAAAATATTTAAAGTGAATTAGAAATTGAGAGTCCAGATGCACCAATGAGATGCTGATTTAAAATTGATGCTAAATTTAACACCATGGGGAAAGTGGATAATTTAATCCAGGACTTTTCAACCAGTGACATGGGTACCACCTGTCATAAATTGGCACCTGGCAGGTGGTACACAACCATCCTATAGAAGTGGTAGCGGGGGAGGGAAATGAGCTGAATCGGTGGATGCACCGCACAAGCCTAAGGGAGAGATGGCTGGAGATGCAGAGCTGTCAGGGCTCAGCGGAAGCGCCAGGATCAGTGCCGCTTTCCAACTGATTGACACTTCTTTGGGGCTGTCAGGGCTCAGTGGAAGCAACAGGATCAGCGTCAGGCTCCAGCTGGAGCTCAGCGCTGATCCTGGTGCTTCTACTGACCCCTGAAGAAGCACCAATCAGTTGGAAAGCAGCACTGATGCTGGCACTTCTGCTGAGCCCAGAAGAAGCACCAATCAGCTGGAATGTTGCAGCATCTCCAGGGTCGTATGATTTACATTCAGATGCTTGGCAACTGATTCATATTTATGATGGTCACAGTGTCCCAGCAGAGGGGGCAGGGAAATAAAAACCAAACACCCCACCCCACCCCCACTGCCAATCCTCAACAGAAATGCTCCCAACAATGAAAACCTCAGATAGGAGGAAGAGCACCACCGGGCGGGCAAGTAGGTGTCTTGCTCGGCTGTGGCTTGGGGGGCACTTTTTCAGTGCCATTGTAACTTTGAACAGTCACTAAGTGAACTGTTGTAAGTCAAGGACTACCTGCACTTTATCACTTTTTTCTTTCTTTTTTTTTTTTTTGGTCATCAAGTTTTTGACACCTTGCTAGGCAACTGGTGGTACTCGGATGTTGACATATCCTAAAAGTGGTAGAATGGGTGAAAAGGTTGAAAAGCCCTGATTTAATCCATTCTGGGTTGGCTCCTTCTCAAATTAGCAAAAACAACCAGAGATTTAATCCCACTATCAGAAGAAGAATAAACAGTAAGGACTGGCTACTTCTCCCAAATGAGTAAAAAGGCCTAAATTGCTTGTAGCTGGAGTGCTCCAGAAAAAGTGTAAGTTAGTTATGATTTAGGTAGAAATAAAAAAGTGATGAACGGACTATAGCCTAATTTCTTTGAAACAAAATATTTATCCACGTCATTCAAAAATGGGAGAAGTGAGTCTCTGGAGAATGAATTTGATAGGCAGACTTGTAGTTTCTCAGGGAAAAGGAAAAAAAAATCCTTTCTGTCATCTTACATAGTTTAGACAGAATGGAATGAGTCCCTGGTTTCAGATTCAGATGAAAAATATTGCTGTTATGGTTAACCATCCATGTTCTGGCTGGATAAAACCTTTTCGATTCTTGATGTACTTCAAAAACACTAATTTTCAGTACTGCATCATATCTCAATTTAAATGTCATATCACTGATGTTCCAAGTGACTGTTACTTTTCGTTAGAGCAGTAACCTATTTCTCCTTCCCTCTAGCTTAATTCATTTTTGTGACAAGTCCACTTTAACAATAACGTTGGAGATGAAATATTTCTTGATTAAGAGAGGGATTTAGTGATAGGCTATGACCTCATCAATTTGATGACATTTCCCAATCAATCTTTCCAGAGAGTCCAAGTTGGAAGAATCGATCCCAGTTTTCAACTTGGAAAAGAATTCATCATTAATGCAAGTGCCGTTATGTGGAATCCTACGTTTCATCAGGTTGGAACTGTTATATTTTCTTACGCTTAATATCAGTATCATTTGAGTGGTAATCTGGAGAACAACAAGGAAATTTGTTGAGAGAGCTGAATTTAGAAAATATATTGGGGAAAAAGAAAAATGCAGAAAGAGTTACCAATGGCAGATAGTTGCGAAATTAGGAATCTTTCTAAGATATTAATAACCTAATTCATAATTTCTAAAATCTATCTGTTTCAAATGTATGTAATTCAGAATTATCAGCGAGAGGAGAAAACTATTTCTTGTTCTATAGACTCTTTTTTTCTGGACAATATTAACAGAAGGTGCCAAAATCTACCTGTGTTGAGAGCTGCCATCCTGGACAAAGCAAACTAATTCAGCAGGGGAAACAAATCTGTTGTTATGATTGCATTCCGTGTGCTTCAGGGAGGATCTCAACACAAATGGGTAAGTGTAGAATTCAGATCTATCTAGGAAAACATCCAGAAATTTTCCATTTTGTGCTTTCTCTCTCACATACATCTAATGACTTTATTATGGTTTATGATCTTCAATAGTATATTCAAAGGCTATTCTTTGTGCTTTTAAATCAGGGACCCCAACCCCCAAGGTGTGCCTATTCAGAACTGGGCCATGCAAGTGGTGTGCAGGCATATGTATGAACACGTGAATCTCCATTTGTGTGAGCTTTGTGCACCTGCTGCTCATGCAAATGGAGCTGTGAGTGCTCACCCATTGCTTGTGCATAACTATTCTCTCTCCCCACCACTGCCGGTGCTGTTACTGTTCCAGAAAGCTGAAAAGATTGGGGACCATCATTTTAAAAGACTTTTGTAAAGTTCAATACTAACTTTTTTTACATCAAATAATATATAAAGAGCAGGAAGTATGAAAACTATTAGTACAAAGTTCAAATAATGAATTTATGCTTGTGATCTTCAGATGCAGATGAATGTGAGTCTTGCCAAGAAGAACAGTATCCTAACACAAATCAACAAGAATGCATTCCTAAAGTAATGACTTACCTGTCCTATAAAGATGGCCTGGGAACAGCTCTGACATCTTTGGCACTTTTTCTTTCTCTGACCACACTTATTGTGATGGCAATCTTCAGGTTATACTCGAACACTCCCATTGTGAAAGCCAACAATTGGAGCATCACATGTATCCTGCTCACCTCTCTGCTGCTATGTTTTCTTTGCTCCCTCTTCTTCATAGGAAGACCTAGCAAGGAAACCTGCCTTTTAAGGCAGGCTGTGTTTGGTATCACCTTCTCTGTTGCTGTTTCCTGTGTACTGGCCAAAACGATCACTGTGGTTCTGGCTTTTGTGGCTACAAAACCAGGGAACAAGATGAGGAAATGGATGGGAAAGAGGCTAGCAATCTTGGTTATTGTGCCTTGTTCTTTGATTCAGATTGCCATCTGTGCTGTTTGGTTAGTGAACAAGCCCCCTTTTCCAGAATTAGAGAAGCATTCCCAAGTGGGTGAGATCTTAGTGAAATGCAACGAAGGCTCAGAGATGATGTTTTACCTTGTCTTGGGCTACATGGGTCTTCTGGCCATTGTCAGCTTCACAGTGGCTTTCTTTGCCAGGAAATTGCCTGACAGTTTCAATGAAGCCAAGTTCATCACTTTCAGCATGTTGGTGTTTTGCAGTGTTTGGATTTCCTTCATCCCCACCTACTTGAGCACCAAAGGCAAATTGATGGTAGCCGTGGAGATTTTCTCCATCTTAACCTCTGCTTTTGGTTTATTGAGTTGTATTTTCCTTCCCAAATGCTATATTATTATAATACATCCTGAATTAAATAAAAAGGAGCAAATGGTAAGGAAAAGGAATGATTGATACTGCATAAGAAGAATCTAAGATTCGTAGCTTCAAAATAAAGGCACAATGCCAGGGTAGACGTAATGCAGACAATCTCTGAAAGATTATAAGGTGAGATTGGCTCATTTATTAGCTGAAAAATTGAAATGGTTGAAGGCTAATTGTGTGCTTTTTGCTGAATAAAGATACGTTCTTCATTTTGTTTAATATATATCTTATTAAAAACTTTAAACTAACATAAAAACTAACATTAAGAAAAAAGAAAAGAAAATACAATAGTGCAGAAACAAAAAATAAAAATAAATTTAAAAAGGAGCTTCAGGGTTTTTTTTTGTTTCAATGATTAAATGAAAATTATTGATCAAATTAATAATAATGGAAATTGGCCAAGATTCTTTGCAAAGCAGATAGTTGGTGGCTCTATTAAAGAAATTAAGTTCAGTCTTGAGATATTTTGCTTTATGTTTACACTAGGAGGTGATTGCTATTAAAATTAATCTAATCCCACAAAAATAAAAGAAAATCCAGAAAGATAAGAGTCTTTTGCTTATATGGTTCAGGTCTTCTTTTTGGGAAAAAGGCGGGTGAGGCAGGAGAGTTTTGCATAAACTTTTCTGGTGTGCCATTTATACTTATTGCTAATTTGGGATCCAATGCTCATTATCAGTTGGTCTATTGCAATGGTTCTCAACCTGTGGGTCAGGACCCCATTTGGGGTCGAATGACCATTTCACGGGGGTCACCAAACAACGCAGTCTGCCATTTTCTCCATCAGGATGGATGTAGACTCCACTGATTGGGTAATTTAATCCCACCTGCTCAGACTAAGACAAAAAAATCTGCCACACCTCCTTCTGGGTGTGGCTTCCCAGTTTTGTCTTAGTCTTGTGCTCAGACAAGATGCTTTTTAGAAGGCTCCCAGTTTAGCTTGATTCTTCCTTTTCTTCTTTTAGACTATTCAAATTGAAATTGGTTACCTTTAAATTAGAATAATTTGGCTTTCACTTCCAAATTAGGAATCCTTGGAGATTGCGTTGGGGGGGATAGGGGCTTTGCCCTTCCTCCTCTGCAGCCCTTTGGGCTTTGAAAGGGGGAGGCTGCAGACTTCGTTCGGAGGGGAGCTCCCGTTCTGCCGATCTGTAGCCTCTTTACAATTCCGACGATCAGCTGAGCAACGGTGATCAGCTTTCGGCTTAGAGACCATTTGCTCGCGTCGAGACCTTGAGGGAGAATTCCTGACTGCAGCTTCGCAGCGGAGGCTGCGCTTCTTGAAACTTGTGGGGGCTACTCCAGGTGTGGGGCTTGGCTGCATTTGAGCAGACCAAGGTGTTTTTAACTGGCCCTAAGGCCTAGAAGGAAGAGCGAAGAGATTCCTTTGTTAACCACGTGTTTCTCAGTTTAGCCAGTGACCTTTTGTCACAAGGCCTGTACAGACAGTATTAGAACTCTGTCTGGCTGTTCTTGCCATTGCCTTCTGTTCAGAGCGAGGATCGGTTTTCCATCTCTGACTGTGATCTACGTGTTGGGTCCTCCCCCCATTTCTAGGTACAACTGTCCAGGAATACCTAGACTGCAATGGCAGACAGCTCCTCACCCCAGCTTCTCAGTCCAGTGTCCCCCCCCTGCTCAAGCAAAGCGCAGATCAGAAGAATTGGACGTGGGGGGGGGGAAAGAAAAAAGCTAAAACCAAACATTTGTCTTCCAAAGATACTTCCAAATCAGCCGAGCGAGAGGCCACAAGGAGACACTTAGCATTGGAGAGAGAATTCTCCAGGGTACAAAGACTCAGATCCAGTGGGACTGAAGCGGTTTCCCCCACCCCACTGGATACTCCTTTGTCAGAACCTCAATTTGAATCATCTGAAGATGCCCCAAGGCCTTGGTCTCCTTAGGGGGAAACCGAGCAGGTTGGTCCTCCTCACTCCTCTTCTTCATCAGCACACCAACCACCTGAGACCAGGTGTGCCTCAACAGAGGTTGGGGCCAGTTCCAGGGACCAAAGGGAAATGTGGTCCCAGGCTCAATTTCAGGCCTTCATGCACCACGCTTTCAGGCAGTTTATGTCATCAACTGAGAGTAGCCAGGTGCAGTCCCATCCTACTCCTCCCGCATCTATTCCCTCACCTCAGGTGGAGCGTGACACTAGACCTAGCTCTGCTGTTTCAGAGACATCCTCACAATTAGGGGAGGAGGGATCAGTGGAACTGGGAGTACCAGACACTCCCTTGTCAGAGGAGGGGGATCCAGCTCCTGAGCAGGTGACCTCTTCCGGTCTTTTTGATCCATCTATTTTTCGGTCACTCCTCATAAGGGCCATTGACACGGTAAAACTTACTTCAGCCCAGGAGGAGACACCTTCTTCCTCAACAAACCGGGAAGCCAACCCTCTGTTTGCAGAAAAGGTCAAGGAGGAACCAACCAGATAGACGGTCCCAACAGGATTTCTGTAGGCCGTCATTCCGTCCCAGTGGTTCCTGGAATTTGAGACAGCCCTTTCGGGCAGGGCAGTCCTGGGAGATCAGAGCCATAGAAAGGTTTCCTCAGGAACAGATCGGGAAAGGGTTCTACTCCATCCTGTTTGTAGTTCCCAAAGCCTCAGGTGGTTGGAGGGCGATACTGGACCTAAAGGGTCTAAATTACTTCCTCATTTACAGGAGGTTCAAGATGCAGACCCTAAAGTCCATCTTGGCAAGTATCAGAAAGGGGGATTTCCTTTCCTCCATCGACCTGACAGAGGCTTATTTACACATTCCGATCATCCAGGAACACCGCAGGTTTCTGCGGTTCTGTTATGCACACAAACACTACCAGTACCGGGCTCTCCCCTTCGGCCTATCTTCGGCCCCGAGGGTCTTCACAAAAATCTTGGCCGTGCTGGCGGCTCATCTAAGGATGATACCCATACGGATACAGTGCTACCTGGACGACATACTGATACAGTCCAAATCTTTCCAATCAGGGCAGTCGGACCTGGCAATCACTATTCAAACACTTCAGGACCACGGGTTCTCCATGAATTTCAAAAAGAGTCACATCACACCCACAAGACGTCTGCTCCATCTAGGAGCTCTGATAGATTCCAGCCTATGCATGGTATATCTCTCCTAGGAGCGCCAAGTCGGCATCCAGAAGCTGACACTGCAGATCTGAAGGGAAAAAAAAGTACCCCTGGTACAATTATCCCAACTCCTGGGGAAGATGGTCTCTTGCTTGGGCATCGTTCCTTGGGCCAGACTGCACTCCAGGAACCTCCAGTGGTTCCTTTTTCCCTTTCAGAAATGCAACATCAGCGCCTCCAACAGGAAGGTCAGGGTTCCCCATCACACTCTGTCCTCCCTCCTATGGTGGACCTCATCCGCCTTGTCCAAGGGCACTCTGTTCAAGGAACCCACCAGGATTACCCTCACCACAGACGGCAGTCTGTTCAGTTGGGGTGCTCATCTTCTGAACCACTTAGCCCAGGGTCAGTGGTCCAGTTCAGACCTGGCTCATAATATAAATTGGCTGGAGCTCAGGGCCATCCATCTGGCTCTCCAAAGGTTCTCCCCCCTCATATCAGGGAAACACGTATTAATCCTGACAGACAACATTGCGGCCAAGGCTCACGTAAACAAACAAGGGGGCACCCATTCTTGGACACTCATGCAGGAAGCCCAGGCCATAGGGCTGTGGGCAGAGTCCAACCTGAGGTCCATCAGGGCAGAGCACATATCAGGGGAGGTGAATCAACAGGCAGACTCCCTGAGCAGGGTTACAGTGGACCTGTTCCAGGAAATATCACGCAGGTTCAAACAGCCCATCCTAGATCTCTTCGCCTCTCCGAACAACACACAGCTCCCCAGATTTTTTTCCAGGTTTCCGGCAAGGGGGGGCAGAGAGAACGGACGCCCTCCGGAGCAGATGGCCGGAGGGCGTACTTTATGCATTCCCTCCTCTTCCACTAATACAAGCGACGATTCGCAAGCTCATCCAGGAACAGGCAGAGCTAATTTTAGTGGCTCCATATTGGCCAAGATGCCCGTGGTTTGCCGACCTGGTGGACCTGTCACTTTCACCTCCATGGAAGATTCCCCCAGACCGAGTAGTTCTCAGCCAGGGGAACCTCCAACATCCAGATCCACAGTGGCTCCAATTAGCCGCTTGGCACTTGAGCGGGAGAGTCTGACCAAACAGTCTTTCTCCTCTGGGGTTATTTCTATCATCCAGGCCTCGAGGCGTCCCTCGACCAACAGGATCTATGATGCCACCTGGAGAAGTTTTTGCTCTTGGTGTACCAAAAAGCGGCTTTCACCGCTCGCTGTCTCCATCCCAGATATATTAGATTACTTACTTGAGGGGTTAACTAGAGGTCTGTCAACCAGCACCATACGTAGGCAGATAGCAGCCTTGTTGACGGTTCTCACCTGTGACAACCAGGTTTTCCTGTCCCAACATCCAGCAGTCAATGCCTTTTTCAAGGGTGCGGCCATTGTAGGGCCACCCACGGTTCATCGTTATCCATCCTGGGACCTGTCTAAGGTGTTACAGGCTTTAACGTCCTCTCCATTTGAACCTCTGAAAGTTTGCTCCCTTCACTTCATTACATTGATTGTGGCCTTCCTAGTGGCCATCACGTCGGCCAGGAGGATTTCAGAATTGGCGGCCTTGTCGGTCAGGGAGGACTGGTGCACATTCCATGAGGATAGAATGGTCCTCAGGTTGGATCCTGCATTTGTTCCAAAGGTCAATACAGGGTTTCACCACTCGCGGGAACTAGTCCTTCCTAACTTCTGTCCTAACCCTTCCCATTGTCTGGAGAGACGGTGGCATATGTTGGATGTGCGCACGGCTCTGCGCCATTACATTAAACGAACCTTGGCCTTCAGGAAGTCCGAGGCATTATTCGTGTCCTTTCAACCCTCTACTATGGGTCGGAAGGTCTCTTCTTCCACCATTGGTCGGTGGATTAGGACGTGTATTTCCAAAGCTTATATTTCCCAGTCCCTTCCGGTACCTTCACACATTACCGCTCACTCTACACGTAGTGCTGCTGTCTCAGCAGCTTGGTCTACCCAGGCATCACTTGAGGAGATTTGCAGGGCAGCGACATGGTCCTCTCCTTCCTCATTCATAAAACATTATAGGATAGATCAATTTGCAGCAGCTGAGGCTGCTTTCGGTAGGAGAGTCCTACAGCAAATAGTGGGTTCTCAAGGGTCACAGGCCTAGACTCCCTCCCTATAGGGACATGAGCGGCTTTGGTATGTCCCAATCAGTGGAGTCTACATCCATCCTGATGGAGAAAAGAGCGTTGTCTTACCTGAACGCTTTTTCTCAGCAGGATGGTGTAGACTCCACACCCACCCTGTTAGTGTTAGTCTAGGCCTGTGTCTTTCTTTTTTGTTCGGAGCCTTGCGTCTGGAAGCTTTGCCTCGACAAAACTGGGAAGCCACACCCAGAAGGAGGCGTGGCAGAATTTTTTTGTCTTAGTCTGAGCAGGTGGGATTAAATTAGTAGACTCAGTGGAGTCTGCACCATCCTGCTGAGAAAAAGCGTTCAGGTAAGACAACGCTCTTTTTCCCCCTTTTCCTTAGCTGTGCTACTCTCTTTTATTCTATTGTCTTTTGAAAGCCAATAGAATAGACTCTCTTGAATAGAGTCTAATTCTATTGGCTTTCCAAAGCCAATAGGAATTGTCCAGGCTGTCTCTGCCATGCTGAGCCCGCCAAAAGTCCCATTCTGTAAATGGTGCTGCACCAGTTGAGTAGTCCTCGACTTATGACCGGTTGAGTAGTCCTCAACTTACGACCGGTTGGGGGTCGCGGCATTAAAAAGGCTGAGAACCACTGGTCTATTGCAATGGACTTACTTGGAACTGCCCTTCAAAAGCATTTGGAAGCTGTGTCTGGTTTGCGGTGCAATTGTATTTGTCATTTTTTTATTATGAGTATACTGGCCCACATTAAAACTGAAATTCTGTTGCCTGCTCTCAAAAGAAAGTATATATCTATCCATACACATGCATAACACATATATACACGTGATATACAGTGGGGCAAAAAAGTATTGCCCCACTGTATATCATATATACACATGATATACAGTGGGGCAATTGTGCAAGTTCTCCCACTTAAAAAGATGAGAGAGGCCTGTAATTGTCATCATAGGTAGACCTCAACTATGAGAGACAAAATGAGCAAACAAATCCAGACAATCACATTGTCTGATTTGGAAAGAATTTATTTGCAAATTATGGTGGAAAATAAGTATTTGGTCAATATCAAAAATTCATCTCAATGTTGTTGTTGTTAATTGCGAAGTCGTGTCCGACCCATCGCGACCCCATGGACAACGTTCCTCCAAGTCTTCCTGTCCTCTACCATCTTCTGGAGTCCATTTAAATTCACACCTACTGCTTCAGTGACTCCATCCAGCCATCTCATTCTCTGTCGTCCCCTTCTTCTATGGCCCTCAATCTTTCCCAGCATTAGGCTCTTCTCCAGTGAATCCTTCCTTCTCGTTAGGTGGCCAAAGTACTTGAGTTTCAACTTCAGGATCTGGCCTTCTAAAGAGAAGTCGGGGTTGATCTCTTCTAGGACTGACCGGTTTGAACGCCTTGCAGTCCAAGGGACTCGCAGGAGTCTTCTCCAGCACCATAGTTCAAAGGCCTCAATTCTTTGGCGCTCAGCCTTTCTTATGGTCCAACTTTCACAGCCATACATTGCAACGGGGAAAACCATGGCCTGGACTATACGCACTTTTGTTGGCAGGGTGATGTCTCTGCTTTTTAGAATGCTGTCTAAATTTGCCATAGCTTTCCTCCCCAGGAGCAAGCGTCTTTTAATTTCTTGGCTGCAGTCCCCATCTGAGGTGATCTTTGAGCCCAGAAAAATAAAATCTGTCACTACCTCCATTTCTTCCCCATCTATTTGCCAGGAATTGAGAGGGCCGGATGCCATGATTTTGGTTGTCTTAATGTTGAGTTTCAAGCCAACTTTTGCACTCTCCTTCTTCACCCGCATCAAGAGGCTCTTTAGTTCCTCTTCACTTTCTGCCATCAGAGTGGTATCATCTGCATATCTTAGGTTGTTGATATTTCTCCCGGCAATCTTAATTCCAACTTTTGATTCATCTAGCCATGCCTTTCTCATGATGTGCTCTGCATATAAGTTAAATAGGCAGGGCGACAGTATACAGCCTTGCCGGACTCCTTTTCCAATTTTGAACCAATCAGTGGTTCCGTGTCCAGTTCTCACTGTTGCTTCTTGACCCGCATATAGGTTTCTCAAGAGACAAATGAGCTGGTCTGGTACTCCCATCTCTTTAAGAACTTGCCACAATTTGTTGTGATCCACACAATCAAAGGCTTTTGCATAGTCAATGAAGCAGAAGTAGATGTTTTTCTGAAACTCCCTAGCTTTCTCCATGATCCAGCGTATGTTGGCAATTTGATCTTTAGTTCCTCTGCCTCTTCGAAATCCTGCCTGTACTTCTGGTAGTTCTCGATCCACATACTGCTGGAGTCTAGCTTGTAGGATTTTAAGCATAACTTTACTAGCATGTGAAATGAGTGCAATGGTGCGATAGTTTGAACATTCTTGGCATTGCCTTTCTTTGGAATTGGAACGTAAACTGACCTTTTCCAATCCTGTGGCCACGGTTGAGTTTTCCAAATTTGCTGGCAAATTGAGTGTAGCACTTTTACTGCATCGTCTTTTAAGATTTTGAATAGCTCAGCTGGAACACTGTCACCTCCACTAGCTTTGTTGTTGCTCAGATTTTCTAAGGCCCATTTCACTTCACATTCTAGAATGTCTGGTTCGAGGTCAATGGCCATCTCATTGTGGTTATCTGGGATGTTAAGCTCATTCTTGTATAGTTCTTCTGTGTAGTTTTGCCATCTCTTCTTAATCTCTTCTACCTCTGTTAGGTCTCTGCCATTTTGATCCTTTATCATGCCCATCTTTGCATGAAACGTTCCCTTCATATCTCAAATTTTCTTGAAGAGATCTCTGGTCCTCCCTATTCTGTTGTTTTCTTCTATTTCTTTGCACTGTTCATTTAAGAAGGCATTCTTATCTCTTCTAGCTACTCTCTGGAATTCTGCATTCAATTGGGTGTATCTTTCTCTTTCTCCCTTGCCTTTCGCTTCGTTCCTCAGCTATTTGCAAAGCTTCCTCAGGCAGCCACTTTGCTTTCTTGCATTTCTTTTTCTTTGGGATGGTTTTAGTTGCTACCTCTTGTACAATGTTGCGAACTTCCATCCATAGTTCTTCAGGCACTCTGTCTATCAGATCCAGTTCCTTAAATCTATTTGTTACCTCTACTGTATCATCTCAATACTTTGTTATATATCCTTTGTTGGCAATGACAGAGGTCATTTTCTGTAAGTCTTCACAAGGTTGGCACACACTGTTGCTGGTATTTTGGCCCATTCCTCCATGCAGATCTCCTCTAGAGCAGTGATGCTTTGGGGCTGTCGCTGGGCAACATGGACTTTCAACTCCCTCCAAAGGTTTTCTATGGCGTTGAGATCTGGAGACTGGCTAGGCCACTCCAGGACCTTGAAAAGCTTCTTACGAAGCCACTCCTTCATTGCTCGGGCAGTGTGTTTGGGATCATTGTCATGGTGAAAGACCCAGCCATGTTTCATCTTCAATGCCCTTGCTGATGGAAGGAGGTTTGCACTCAAAATCTCATGATACATGGCCCCATTCATTCTTTCCTGTACAGGGATCAGTTGTCCTAGTTCCTTTGCAGAAAAACAGCCCCAAAGCACGATGTTGCCACCCCCATGCTTCACAGTAGGTATGGTGTTCTTTGGATGCAACTCAGCATTCTCTTTCCTCCAAACACGACGAGTTGTGTTTCTACCAAAGAGTTCTACTTTGGTTTCATCTGACCATAGGACATTTTCCCAATCCTCTTCTGGATCATCCAAATGCTCTCTAGCAAACTTCAGATGGGGCCGGACATGTACTGGCTTAAGCAGGGGGACACGTCTGGCACTGCAGAATCTGAGTCCCTGGCGGCGTAGTGTGTTACTGATGGTTGCCTTTGTTACGTTGGTCCCAGCTCTCTGCAAGTCATTCACTAGGTCCCCCCGTGTGGTTCTGGGATTTTTGCTCACCGTTCTTGTGATCATGTTGACCCCACGGGGTGAGATCTTGCGTGGAGCCTCAGATCGAGGGAGATTATCAGTGGTATTGTATGTCTTCCATTTTCTAATTATTGCTCCCACAGTTGATTTCTTCACACCAAGCTACTTGCCTATTGCAGATTCAGTCTTCCCAGCCGGGTGCAGGTCTACAATTTTGTTTCTAGTGTCCTTCGACGGTCTTCACCATAGTGGAGTTTGGAGTGTGACTGTTTGAGGTTGTGGACAGGTGTCTTTTATACTGATAACAAGTTCAAACAGGTGCCATTAATACAGGTAATGAGTGGAGGACAGAGGAGCCTCTTAAAGTAGAAGTTACAGGTCTGTGAGAGCCAGAAATCTTGCTTGTTTGTAGGTGACCAAATACTTATTTTCCACCATAATTTGCAAATAAATTCTTTCCAAATCAAACAATGTGATTGTCTGGATTTGTTTTCTCATTTTGTCTCTCTTAGTTGAGGTCTACCTATGATGACAATTACAGGCCTCTCTCATCTTTTTAAGTGGGAGAACCTGCACAATTGGTGGCTGACTAAAAACTTTTTTGCCCCACTTTTTTTCCCATATACTGGAAAGAGGAAGGTTGAGAGTTCACAAGGTTGATACTATATGGAACAAAAGTGAGACTGAATCTGGATGTTCTGTTTTGGATACCCAGAAGCCTCCTCCCAGAAGGTAACAAGGAAAACAGGTTATGAAATGGATATGTAGTGTCCCAGACAATATTGCGGACCCAGATCAAGCAATGTTTATATGCTATGTCCTGGATTGAAGGAAGGGAACTGCCAATAATCTTTTCTGCCATCCTCACCATTCTCTGCACAGTACTGCTTCCAAACCAGACTGTAATGCAATATGACAGGATGCTCTTAATCAAATGTTGGTTGTCATTTTTAAACTGCTACATGATACATAGTAATGTGCAGGGCTGCTTGTTTTCAGTGGTATCACAGTTCTGGCAGGTTGGGAAATTCTGGATCCATTTTGTGAAAGAATGATACCGAGTGGGATCCTGGACATATGTCTTCTGTACTGTGAAGCTTCTTTTCAAATTCAGATGGTCCCAACCATGTGGACTTTCTAGAATCTTGAAGACTTGGTTCCTTCTTCAGTCATTGGGGCTAGAATATTGGTGGAGTCCTTTAATGGAGGTAGAAGTTTTTTTATTCTTATATGCCTTGTAAGAGACTCAATTGACTTTTAAATGATGTTTCCAATGGTGTTTATATTTTGCTTTTATATATATTTTATTAGTTGCTCAGATATATTTGTGTATGGATGGGAAGCTATATAAATTTGCTAAATGAATACAGATTTAAATACTAACAGGATTAGATATCTTGTTCTATTCATGTGACAAAGCATTAAGAATTATATTGAGAGTTTGGTTACTACTTTTCAAGGGAAGACTCCTAAAGTTGGGCAAAGATTTTTTAGAGCAGGTTGGGACAATCTGGAGAATGATGGATATTTTGGTAGAAAGTTCAAGATCCCTGTTTGCGTGCAGTGTTGACAGGGTCCTAGAATGCTCCTTCTCAGCTCAGTGAAAGTATTCTCTTCCCATCTCTGAACCTGCATACCTTTCCCCAGTATGGAGGAGGACACAGATAAATCCATACCGTCTAAACAATGGACAGGCAATGTAATGGTGGGGTTATACAAGCCAGATCTCTCTATCCTGCATTGTCATATGCACCTGCCTTCTCACAAGTCCTCTGCTGATGGAACTGCTTTTGAACATAGGCTTAACACATTTCTTGAATTGGAGACTGACTCAGAGGCCTGGGGTTTGAAATAAGCATTTAGTCAAGTAGCCAAGAAGGGCCAGGCAGCTTCCATTCTTCTGAAGTTACCTTATAGGATGAGCGATGAAGCATGTCAGTTTTTTTCTTCAATAAAACTGGTAGTGTTTGTTGTATTTTCAAAGAAATGGTAAGATTGTCCTTTGAAGAACTTTTGAGTGCATTTTTGGCTTCCTTAAGTCTTTCTCTTTTTTTGGTCACAAATGAAGTAGGTCAGTAAAAAACTATTTTAGTCTTCATGATCTGTTCATTCCTTCACATCAACAATTGTGCTTTGAAGAGTCAACTTGCACTCTTTTCCACATCTGATATCCATGCCCAGATAGATAGCTCATACGATTATGTCTAATTAGATGAAGTGTCTAATTGGGATCATCAATGTCATGGTGGCTTTCTTGGCATGGACATTGCCTGATAGTTAAATTATGCCAATCTGTGAATGGAAAACCCTTCCCCCTTCCATTATATACTTAACAATAGACATATATTTCTTTTTCTTTTCACTGAGACTGGCACATAATCAATTGCGTATATTCAGAATCTCATTTATTTGGGCATCTGAAATCTACCTTTGTAGGTTTCTGTGCTATGTAGGGCTATTATAGAGAAATCACAGTTGGCCTTTTCCCTCATTTACCTGCCTCAAGATGAGATGTGCAGATGGTGTATTTTTGTTTTAATTATCACTTTTTTTCCTCATCAAGCATATTGTACTTTTGATTCTCAATATCTATTTTTCTATTGAAAGAAAGCCACATCCTCTGTGAGGATCCTATCAGCATCTTTTCTTTGTTGGTGTATTTTTTTATTAGATTTATAAGGCCACCAACTCAAACAATGTAACACTAGGAGGAATAGAATAAAAAACAGAGAAAGTAATAAACATGACTCCTTCATGACATGGGGCCAGGCTATTTTATGGACCGCCTCTCCCTGATTACATCAGGTCACCTCATCAGATGTGCTAGAGGATTCATGCTGTGGGGACCATCAGATAGGGACATATATTTAGTGGTTCCTATGAAATGTAACTTCTCTGATGTGTTATCCGGCTTATGGAACATTCTTCATCCCTAAAATTAGACGAGCTCTATCCTGTTTAATTCCTGAAGGCCCTCAAGAGTTGATTATGTCATCAGACCTGGGGCTCTCAGGGATTGGGAGACATGTGTAGATGGCTCTATTGCTGAGATGGCTAGTTTTACTCTCCCTTCACCTAGGATTTGCATTTCTGTTTTTATATTTACTGTTCATATGATTTGTATATATATTTCTACCTGTGGTTTTTATCTGTGGTTTTACCTCTTTGTTGTGCATCACTGAGATTTCCCTTCCATGTGTGGTGGGTAGCTTTATAAATTCAATAAAAAATAAATAAATAAGGGACAAGATGGCAAAGAAAGTGTGTTGACAATATAATAAAATTGCGTAAATATTGTAAGCTGAAGTAAAATTGATAATAACAAATCACTATTTTGTTGAAATACCCAGGCAGAAAATGTTTCCACCAGTAGAGAAGTAATTTGGATGGTCTGACTCATCATGTTTTATATCAGAGAATAACATTCTGAGGTGTTGGCATTTTCCAAAATTTTGAATCTGATCCCCATACCCTGAAATTTAAATTATGATATTAAAATGAAAATGTGTTGGAAAGATACATAAATACATGACTATAAATCATATTAGCATTTTATTGTAATTCAATATAAAGAAGACAAAATCTTATTTAATAAATAAGATTAATTGTGGATATCCTAGCCACTATATTTCTGAATGTAGTTTTCAATTTACAGATCAAAGAAAAAGACGTCTTCATCCAGAAAAAATAGTGCACATTTTTTCCTTGTTATTGTGTGTTTGTGAAGTTTCTTACATTAAGAGCCCTGGTGGCATAGGATTAGAAGCCAGTATTGCATACAAAGTCTGCCTACAGCCTGGAGTTTGATCTTGACGAGGCTCCAGGTTGGCTCAGCTTTCCAACCTTCTGAGGTTGGTAAATGAGGACCCAGATTGTTGGGGGCAATATGCAAGTAATGCTTACATGGTAAACTGTGCAGAGAGTGCTGAAATTGCTATGGAGCTGTATACAAGTCTAAATGTTATTGCTTTCAAAAATGGAAGAAGACATCTATTCCTGAATAAAATTCTTTGACCAATCATCTGTTATGTTGTCTTCAGCCAAATTAGGGCATTATTTACGCTGTACTTGAAACCACACTAGTCTTTTTCCTAACTAGCTGCTCTCTGGTATTCAGCTCTGGTCTCAGCATGATAATATAGCACTTGGGCATAAAAATGCAACCTAATACGCCACCACTTGAGGCCAAGATAGAGAAGACCTCCACAGCCATCATGGATTTCCCCTTAGTGCTTAAGTAGGTGGGCACAAAGGAGACCCAAACACTGCAAAAGACCAGCATGCTGAAGGTGATGAGTTTGGCTTCATTGAAACTGTCGGGCAACTTCCGGGCAAAGAAGGCCACTATGAAGCTGATGAGGGCCAAAAGCCACATGTAGCCCAGCACAACATAAAACATGATCTCGGAGCCTTCGTTGCATTGCACTAAGATCTCATCCAATTGGGAATGCATGTCCAACTCTGGGAAAGGAGGAAAAAGGGTCAACCACACAGCACAGATGCTTATTTGAATAAGTGAGCAAAAAACAATGACTGAGACAGACAGCCTTTTCCCTACCCACCACCTCATGCGGTTCCCTGGCTTTGTGGCTATGAAGGCCAGAACCACAGTGATGGTTTTGGCTAACACACAAGATACTGCAATGGAGAAGACAACTCCAAAAACTGCTTGCCGGAGGAGACATGTGACTATCCCTGGGCATCCGAGGAAGAAGAAAGAGCAGAGAAAACACAGCAGGAGTGAAAAAAGCAAAGTGCAGGTGATATCCCAATTGTTGGCTTTGACAATGGAAGTGTTTTGGTGGCGGAGAAATGTCCCCATCACTACAATTGTGATTACAGCCAAAGAAACAGCAAAGCTAGTCAGGATTTCTCCCAGGAATTCTTTGTAGGATAAGTAGGCGATAATTTTGGGAATACATTGATGGTCCTTCTCATTTGGATATTGTTCTTCTGGGCACCTCTCACATTGCTTGGAATCTAAAAACCATAAATAAGATTTTTAAAAATTCTACACATTGAATTGATATTAGGTTTTAACAATTATTCTTTGCTGAAACAGTTTTTGGAATCTTCACAAATAAAAGTATGGTTGTATTCTGAGCAAGTTTCCATATTACCACTTGAATATGATAAGTAGAATTGGCTTCATATAAAGAAAATAAACCTCTTTCAAAAATTGTGCCTTAGGAAAATCTTTTTAAAAGTTTATTTAATATGCCATGTTTCTTTAAGAAGAGATTACACACCTAAATAAAGAAAAGCTTCTATTTAAAAAAAGAAGAAAGAAAACAAGGCAGGTGAGAGATCACAATCAATCTATCCTTGTGTTTAAAATTATATTAAAAAACCCAAACTTGATTAGAGAATAATGTATTTTTAAAGAGATATTACTGTAGATCTCTTTTTCTTACCAACCATGGTGAAATGCTTCCCTCTGAACATTGGACACAGTCATAGCAGCAAAACTGTTTACTCTCCTTAATTAATTTCCAGTACCCAGGATAGCAACTTTCTACACAGGTGGCAGAAGGTGGTGTCTATTGGGAATTGCAAAAGAAAATAATTAAAATTGGTTATAATCTATCTTTTAGTCAATCAGTCAGCAGTCATTCTCTGTAAATAAATGCTAAAGCAATCATATTCTTGTAATTTCTATTAATTTGGTTGGTAATGACATCCATATTTAGTCTTCCTCCCTTCATTGATCTGATGGCAAATATATTCCTGCCTAGCATTTGCTATCCCTTTTCAATTATCTGTGTTGCATTGCCATTCAAGAGTGGTGTCCTGATTATCTATGTATAGTAAATTTACTCACGAACGAAGGCCAATATATGTGTCCCAGGATAATGCTGCTGTTGGTCACTGGGACCCGAGAGTTTGTATTCTGAGCTTTCGGACTTGTGCTGGAACCCATCTTCAGGGAACTTCTTTCTAGCATAGTATGTGCTGTTCTGTGTGTGGTATTTATAGTGCCTGTGGTAAGTGGCTTTTTAGATGTTGGTGGCTGGCTTTTAAGTCATTAGCTGTCATTAGCTTGTGCTGCCCAGTCCTTACCTTCTAACTACTAGGCTAGATGTAAATCAGCACTCCTATTGACTGACCAGGGGCCTGTTTCCCAGGTTTCGATCACTTCCCTGGCTGTTTTTGTGCCTGCTTGTCCAACAATCTTAATAGCTGAAAATTGAATGTGTGTCCTTGTTCATTGCAGTGTGAGGCCACCAATGAGTTCTGGTCTCCTTGTCTGATCAATATCAGGAATCTATCAGCACTGCAACTGAGCAAGGTTATAGCCATTTTCCTGCTCATTACTACATAGAATGGAGGGAGGAGGGTGTTGCCCAGGTGCTTCTCTAGTCATAATAATCTTTTGTCCTGTGGGAACCAAGGTCATCAGTTGTTCCCAAGCCTGCAGGTGGGCATTGTGGAAAAAGCCCACCAAATAGCTGCATTGAGGAATGTAGTTGCTTGCATAGCTTTATGGGTGGGATTGCTAACTTTTTATTGGGAATTGTTATGTATGTATCCAGACTTGGTTTCACACTTGAGCATGCCAATACTTTGTAACTAATAAACATGTTGTTACAGGAAGTTTCAAGCCTCGGAGTTCTGCTTTATTTATCTGTCTGTCGGAACCATGACAGAGTCATTACAGAAACAGTCCAGCATGAACTAAAACACCATTCATTTCAGAAATACACAGCTAATTTCTGGTGCCACTATATGGATGTGATATTTGTCATCATCAAGAGAAATGTACTTACAGATGCACTCCATCTTCCTTAATGTACAGTTCACAATGGAGGAAGAAACAGCTAGGCAATTTCCATTTGTAAATACAGAAGATGGATGCCTAGAAACTACAGCTACATGTCTATGGAGATTTTCAGTCACCAGTTCATATTTATCCCAAAGATGCTTTTTTATGAGACAACAGGACTTGTTGTTTTTCTTTGAAGATGTTTTGCTTCTCATCCAAGAAATTTCTTCAGCTCTTGGATGAGGAGCAAAACTTCTTCAAATTAAAACAGGAAAGTCCAGTTGCTGCATGAAAAAGCATCTTTGGGATACCTAGAAATCACAGTTTATCACAAGGCTACCAACACTCCACAGATTCTAAATTTCAAAGCAAAAATCCACTGTCACACAAACAACTATATGGCAAGGTGAAAAGCCACTGTAGTAATTAGCAAGACAAACAGCTGGAGAGCAGGTACCTACATGAACAATTCAAGCAGAATGGGTGCCCACAATCATTTGTCACAAGATGTCTGTGCAACACATTGGGGAGAGAAAGGAAGAAAGATGGTATAAGACCAACCACATGGCACAGCCTGACATATATCTAAAGCATTTCATAAGCAGTAGAATGCAGCTTCTGAGATGTGCAAGGGGGCATTCCCATCACAGAGGCTACCATACGAGAACAAATTATGCCAATCAGGAATACAATGGCAGTTGTATTAATGGTGAGGTCTTCCTTCTGAGAACTCTGAGGTTCAATATGTCCAACTTGGACCTTCTGAAAGGATCGATTGGGGAAAGTAATCAAGTTGATGATATCGTATGCTGCTGCCAGGTTTCCATTCTCATTGAAAGCTATTTCTTCCCCAGCACTATTGTTGAAATGGAGGTTTTTCAGAAATAAATGAAGCTAAAAGATAAGAGAGATAAATGAGAAATTAGTGCTGATAGTAGGCAATAGGATTTACAGTTCCATGCTGTGATTTACCAAATGGTGCTGAGCTTGATTTTTAATGAACTTCCTAACATATTTTTTTATGTTGAAAGGCATAATTCTACTTTGCAGGAATATGTTCATATTTTTTAAGTTTAAGTAATTAATACAGATATTGTCAGATAGACTGCTCTTCCAAATTTTGCATTTCATGAGAGACAAAAATTATTGCTAAGAAATATAACAGAAAAACAGAATATTAGAATAACAGAATTGGAAAGGACCTTGAAGGTCTTCTACTCCAACCTCTTGCTCAAGCAGGAGACCTTAGATCATTTCAGACAAATGCCTGTCCAATCTCTTAAAAACCTCTAGTGTTGGAGCACCCA
This sequence comes from Crotalus tigris, assembly GCF_016545835.1. Taxonomy (NCBI): domain Eukaryota; kingdom Metazoa; phylum Chordata; class Lepidosauria; order Squamata; family Viperidae; genus Crotalus; species Crotalus tigris. The sequence continues at coordinate 92,426 of NW_024098508.1, read as the reverse complement.
CAACTTCTGAAGGAAAGCCGTTCCACTGATCAATTATTCTAACTGTCAGGAAATTTCTCCTTAGTTTTAGTTGGTTTTCTCTTTGATTAATTTCCAACCATTGCTTTTTGTTCTGCTTTCATGTGCTTTGGAAAATGGCTTGACTCTTTGTGGCTGCCCATTAGATCTAATGGATATCATAACAAAACATATTTATTGGAATCCTGTGCTAGAAAACATGATTAAGAAGTTCCTTTGTGGCCTTTGCAGATTAAATCAGCTTACACCAAATATATCTTAGAAAAAGGTAAGTATTCTTAGTCTATCATAACCCTGCCTCCAACTTCATTCCATTATTATTATTTTGCAGAAATTCTTTCTTCTCTCTGCTGCAGTACATTGTTTTCTCTACTCAGCCACAAAATGCTGCAAAAAAGGTAATCTTTTACTGGATTTGAGAATTTTTTGGATTGAAGATTGGAAAGAGAGCAAAAGGCCTCTAGGGGAAAAATTACTTCCATATAGCTAAAATAATATCTGTAAAAAAAAAATCAAAATTGCAACAAGGAATAAGCACTTTCAGAGGTTACCACCAAGTGTCTAGACGACTAAAAATTATAAAGAGCAATTTAAAATATATATTAGATATATAATTCTTCTACTCTAATGGAATAGCTAAATGAAGAACCTCGTATTGTTAATTGTTGCATGCCGACCTGTCAGGTCCAAGAAATCAGGAACCAGAATTGAGTTCATAAGTCGTACAAGTTTATTTCATTATACCTATAAATAAGAATATGAACTACTAATGGTCAAGGCGAATTGGTACCAGAGAAAAGTCAAGGGAGCAAGACTTAGGTCTTTTATGGGGGTATAGAGACACAAAACTGATGATGCATTTGACTCCACCCTCGGGCTCAGCAAGTAAGCTTATGTAATCTAACCAAAATCATGTTTGTTCAACCAGACACTTTCAGATAAATGCAGATGGTAAAAATATACTGTTAATGAATGTTGTAAAAATTGAAATCAATACGCGATTAAAGCTACATTTCCATTAGAATAGGAGGCACCATAATTTACCTGCCAAGGTTGGACTTTCAGAAAATTCCACTTCTCTCCTTTGTCCATTGTCTTCTTCCTGGTTCTGGGTGAATACATGGTATGGAGACCTTGGGCTACAGCATACACAGTATTGTAAATATTGTAGCTCTGACCAGACATCTCCATTTCAAAGACAGTTCCGGGGAGACTCCGCAGATCCTCTTTCCCAGTGCAGCTTCCTTTGCCTTGTGCATATATATTGTACGTTGGAAATGAACAGGTAAATGCAGAACTCCAGAACTGAGGTAGGAAATACATTTTAGAGTGAAATGGATTTAGATTCTCAAGGAATTCTTGAAAACCTGGTACCATATTTGTGTGAAGGGCGAAAGACAAGCTGCCATTGAAGGACAATGCTGTGAATTTCTGGGACTCAAAGACAGAAGTGACATCCCACAAAGCACCTATGATCCAAACCCTCTCTAATGGGAGACTGTTACTAATTTCATACCACTCAAGAATTACTCGTAAGCCTTCTATAGATTGCATGTCTCCATAAACAAGTATTACATTGATTTTACTATACCAGAGGAAAAGTGCTATGTTATTTAGATTATTCTTCCGGAAGGTACTGGGTTCATAATTTATCAGTCTTGGAATAAATTGAATGAAAGAAATGCAAATATCTCTCTGAATTAATTTTGGCCTCAGAATTCTGAAAAATCTCTCTCCAGTGGTGTCTTCTGGGATGAGAAGGCCAATCCAATTCCATCCAAAATGTTTCAAGAGCTGAATAATCCCAACATAGTGAAGGTTTTCATTAGGAGTCATCCAGAAGAAAGAAGGAAACTGCATTTTATCACTCAATGCAAGGTCAAAAGAGCCATAACTGAGCTGCAGAGAAGGAATAATAATGATATACTTTTAGACTAAATATTGCATCAAAAAATGGAAAAGTACATTTCTTTTGGACACTGTTTTTCCATAGAAAATCTTGATGGGTGAGACAAACACTAAACCTGGGGCTCAACAAATCTTTCCTCAGAGCTTTTGCAACCAGACCATCATTAGCATTCCATTCAACACTTTTTAGACAAAAATCATCTCAGTCTTTGATTGTGCTAACCAGAAATAGAGAGGAGAGAGGAATGAGTAACAATAGAGGAGTCTTATTCATTAAGGACCTGACAGTATCTGAGAGTATTCATCTGGCATTTTAAATTATAAGGCTAAGATAACTAATGCTTTACTCATAAATGTATTTAACATTGTTGTAGCATTTACAGAAAGAGGAGAAAGTCAAAGAAGTTGAGGCACACCCAGAAGATACAGAGACATTATCAATCATATTATTACAGCATAAATTAACAGTGGTTGAGCCCACCAGAAGTGCAAGAACCAGAATTTTGTATCTTTCTCAACACCCAAAGAAGAAAGAAGAAGAAAATGAAGAAGAAGACAGAAACAATGATACATACACTATTTCTTACAAACTAAATATGATGTTTGTGCCTATTAAGGTTTTAATAGTAAATGATACATTACATTTTTCTGGAAAAATAAATAAATAAATAAATAAATAAAAACTACCCCAAATCAGCTCCCCAATATTGCAGCTGTTTTTGAGGGGTTCTCTCCACTTTTAACCACCACTCTTTCCTTTCTTGTGCATTTATGTGAGCCCGGGTACCTACCTGTGGAATTTTGTAGGCATTTAATATGTTGGCCATCTGTATGGTGTTCTGAGAAGGGAGATCACCAATGACAGCCATGATTTTTTGATCCTTTCCCCTCCTGTAATTGAGGGGACAACGGCCTTCAACAAAGAAAAGAATCAAAAGGTTCTCAGAGGCTTTCAGTGCTTGAAAACCATTGTCATAGACCTTGGAGACCAAGGTGATGTTGGGTAACAAGTTCTCATTCATGTTGATCTCCTGAATGGCAAAATTGAAGGCTAGGATATGCTGTAAGTTTTTAGGCAACAGCCTGGAAGAAGAGTTTCAGTTAGTTCTACAATCTTAGAATGTGACAAGGATTGGATTTAGATAGACTATTGATAGTGCTTTTCTCTTTGCCTAAAATGATGTATTTGTCTGCTTTAATGAGTATTAGAGAAGTGAAGAGTGCACTCATATTCTGAAGGATTTCTTTGAAAAAGAATAAAACCTTCATTCTTAAATTTTAAGATATTCCAGAGGTGAGGAAAGCATGGAATGAGGAGCTGAGGTAGAATGTCTGAATGTCACTTGAGGATCAAGTGGTTATCTGTGATCATACTTTGAGAAGTTTAAAACAGGGTTTTAATGCAATTAAAAGGATTATTTCTTATGTATAGCATAGCAATGAAATTGGAGGGCAGAAACTGATGAATTGTGCGAAGTGTTAAGGCAATCCAAATACTCAAAATGTACTGTAACATTTGATCACACTCATATATTTAAAAATGACCCCCCTTTCTATGCCTTAAAGTACTAAGAAGACATACTGCATGATAAATAGAAATCTCAAACAACCATAATCTATTTAAAATAAAAGTCTTGGTATATATTTGGTTTGCAAATAAGGAATAAATGATAAAATCCTAATGATATCGTTATATATTATGAGAATCATAGATATATATTTATAAATTTTATTAAAATATCATGCTAGATATTTTTGACAAGGATTCTTTTTCTTTTTGCTTACAAAATAAAAAATAGAGGAACAATATTTTTAAAATTAAACTTATGATCAGATTAATTCTTGTGTAGCAACAGCCACATGAAAAACCAGGAATCTACAAGGCTACATTCAACAGCTATATTCTAGCACCTGACTAAGAGAGATTTATAAATAAGAATCATGCTTAAACCAGTTTTGAAAGGAAGATCCCTTTCTCAAAGCTACTCAACTATTTTTCCAGTTGATGAAATGTTATCGTCCAAACCCATCTCTTGGCTACTCCTCATCAAGCAAGAAAGAAATGATCTTGGGATCAGAACATATTTGGGGAACCTAGTCTTGCTTTCCCTATCCAAAGAGAGCAATGCTGGTTAAAAGGAGGAAGAGATAAATTCTCCCTTCTCCTCTCACATCTTCCTAATCATAAAAAATACTTATTTCTTCTGCCCATCACTTTGCTGAAATGGTCATATTGGAAAAAGAAACTCTGTAGTTTTATTAGAACCCTGTTCTAATAAAAGGGCAATTGGATGAACTGTGGATAATGGAGAACACTTTTTAGGCACCTGCTACTTAACTCATTAAAATTGGGTGTGGATGTTACCTCCCCCTGGACTCCTGGGCAACTTCCTGTCTCCATTTCTTCCTGTTCATTGCTGAAAGAGACAGATAGAGCTGCTGACTACTGCTCTATCATGGTGGTTGAATAGTTGTCTGGAAGGCTTTGATCTTGATGCACTTTGAAAGAGGTGCATTTTGAGAGAGGGATCTCATGCATCATTGCCTGAAGCAGTGGAAAAGAAGAGGCTTGGTCCTCTGTCAAAACTCACCATCCTCTGTGAAGGATGAGGAACGGCAATTCTTCTTTCAGCTTGAAATTAGGTTCACTATGACTAAACCATATTTCTATAGGTCCATCAGGTTGGTGTTATAGTCATTGTTTTTCTAAAAAAAAACTTCTTAAAAGGGCGAAGAGATATATTAGGTAGACACCTTGCTTTATATTATTCCAAACTCTTACATCGCTTTTATTGAAAAAAGAAATACAGAAATTTCAGTGATTTTAAAAATGGCATATATGTAATAAATCATGCATTAAATACAATAGAAATAATAACATTAAAATAAACCAGCATAATTTTTTCACTCAAAAGCTTAGTGACCATACAGATATATTTGTATAATTTTTTGCGTAGCAGCAAAGTGCTAGTTTGACGACTCCCTTCTCTTAGGAATTAGTTTCCATGAATGAATGAATGAAGTAAAGTATATAGTGGTACCTTGGTACTCAACTGGTTTCAAACTCATCAAATTTGGTAGTCAATACATTTCGACATGAACATTTTGTGCTGGTATTCATTGTTTGTTTGATGCACAAGCTTGAACTTATTGGCATTGGCTGCCATTATTCTTTATGAGAAAAAATTGTTTCGTACTCATCGTTTTGAGTCCTCATCATGCTTCCCTGAACAAATTAACTAGGGTACCACTGTATTTGTCAGTTGTTAGTTTGATTTTTTTTGAAGAAGTATAAAGAATAATTATCTCTTCTTCTGTTCTTTTCATTTTTGGAGAATACAACTATACTGACACATATTTCCACTTTGTCACTTAAACGCTCATTTTGTCTTTAACATGTTAGAATGGAAGATTTCAGCATCTTACTAAAAGATAAAGTAGAAGCACAGGAGAGATGTAAAGATGTTCTACAATTTTAGATGTTCTACAACTAAATAGCTAATGTCATTGAGGGGTGAAGTGACCTAGAGGTAGAGTTCCCTTCTCATAATCAGGAGGCTTTGGGTTTGATCCTATGTGTAGTGGCAGATATTTCTCTCTCTGGGCACAATGAATAATTGTCTGCTGCGAACTCTGCATAGACATCAGGAAGGACATCTGGCCAGTAAAAACTTGAGTTCCATTCAGTTGCCCCAACTCCACCATGATGCAAGGGATTGCAAGGTTGTTAAAAGAAAAAAATTAGCTAATTTCATTATATAGAGCAGGGATGTCAAACTGCCGGCCCCCGGGCCAGATGCATCCTAGCAAAACAGCATCCACCCCATTGCCAGCAATGGAAAAAAAGTCACAATATGTCATGACCCGTCACGTGATGTTGTGAGTTTGACACTGCTGATACAGAGGAAAAATATATTAACTGATTTTAAGATGTTTGTTCTCCAGCTTCATGTTTATATTTGTACTGAAACTCAAGGAGCCACAAATTAGTGGCAAATGAGCACCTAGATTATTTGGGGCAATATGCAAGTAATGCTTACATGGTAAACTGTGCAGAGAATGCTGAAATTGCTATGGAGCTTTATACAAGTTGTTGCATTCAAAAATGGAAGAAGACATAGATTCCTGAATAAAATATAGCTATCAAGCTATGAAGCTATAAAGTCAGGCCATCCAAATTACTTCTTTACTTGAGGAGATTTTCTGCCTGGGTATTTCAACAAAATAGTGATTTGTTATTAGCAATGTCACTCATAAAAGCTATATAGCTTTATATCTTTATAGATCTTTTTATAATAGAGTGTAGCATTCTGAGGCATTTGCAGTTTCCATCCTAGCCACTATATTTCTGAATGTAGTTTTCAATTTATGGATCAAAGACAAAGACGTCTTCATCCAGAAAAAAAGAGTGCACATTTTTCCTTGCTTTGTGTGTTTGTGAAGCTTCTTACATTAAGAGCTCTGGTTGCATAGTGTTAGAAGACAGTATTGCATACAAAGTCTGCCTACAGCCTGGAGTTTGATCTTGACGAGGCTCCAGGTTGGCTCAGCTTTCCAACCTTCTGAGCTTGGTAAATGAGGACCCAGATTGTTGGGGGCAATATTCAAGTAAAGCTTATATGGTAAATTGTGCAGAGAGTGCTGAAATTGCTATGGAGCTATATACAAGTCTAAATGTTATTGCTTTCAAAAATGGAAGAAGACATCTATTCCTGAATAAAATTTTTTGACCAATCATCTGTTATGTTCTCAAACTGATTCAACCATCGACTAAACAGTCAGATAAATCCATTAGTGGGAAAGTCCTCTGGACTCAGATGGTCCATAACCACAGCCAGCAAAGCTCTCTTTTCCCACAATCTGAAAGTATAATGTAGAATTGAGAATTGTTTCATTTTTCCAGGATACAAAATTGTTCTAACATCATTAGGAAGATTTCAAATGACCTTGGTAAATAGGCTTATGAGGGTGGTGCATCATCTTGTGCATAAAGATCAATCAGGGTTTATAACTGGAAGGCACATGAAAAATAATGTTAGACAAATTATTAATTTATTAGAATATTTAGATAAGAACAACCAAGTTCCTGCAGGGCTCATATTTTTAGATGCTGAAAAAGCATTTGATCAATTGAATTGGCATTTTATGTTAAGATTAATGGAAGAAATGAATTTTGGTGAAAAGATATTACAAGCCCTTACGGTAATATATCAAAAACAAACGGCACAACTTATTGTTAATGGAGGTTTGTCGGAGGTTTTTATAATAGAGAAAGGTACTAGACAGGGGTGCCCTTTATCGCCATTGTTGTTTGTTTTAACATTGGAAATATTATTGATTAAAATTCGAGAGTCTCAGGAAATTAAAGGAATAGAAGTTAACAAAAAAGAATACAAGTTGAGAGCTTTTGCGGATGACTTGGTTGTTACTTTGTCGCAACCTGATTATTCTGTAGTAAACTTATTACAGTTGATTCATCATTATGGTGTGGTTTCGGGTTTCAAGATTAATGTAAATAAGACTAAAATTTTACCTAAAAATATGTCTAGTCAGGAGAAGCAGATTTTGGCTAACTTGACGGGTTTTGAGATTGTTAATAAGGTAAAATATTTGGGGGTGATGTTGTCTGTTTCTAATGTAAAATTATTTAAAAATAATTATGAAAGGTTGTGGGTCAGGGTACAGAAGGACTTGAAGAATTGGGAGAAGTTGCAATTATCCCTCATGGGAAGAATTGCAGTGATAAAAATGAATATTCTACCCAAGTTTCTTTTTTTGTTTCAAATGTTACCGATTTTGAAAAATGAGATTAATTTAAGTGAGTGGCAGAAGGGTCTTAATAAATTTATTTGGGCAGGGAAAAAGCCAAGGGTTAAGTTTAAAATTATGCAAGACTTCCGTGAGAGGGGTGGACTCAAGGTACCAAAATTGAAATTATATTACAATGCGGTGGTTTTAACACTAATTAGTGATTGGGTAAATTTGACAAATCCTGAGATACTTCATTTAGAGGGATGGGATTTACTTTTTGGGTGGCATGCCTATTTAATATTTAATAAAAAAATGGATTGGGTCTTTAAATCTCATATTTTAAGAATCTCTTTACTTAGGACTTGGAGAAAATATTATAAAAGTGATTTTAAAGTTCCATTATGGGCTATACCTTGGCATGCGATAGAAGGAATAAAAAGAGGTGTAAAAATGGATATGGTGTCTTATAGTCAGCTACTTAGATGGGATGGGCAAAACTGGCAGTTAAGATTACGGGAAGATTTAGCGCAAGAAAATATTATTTATTCTTGGTTCCAATATAGGCAACTAGTAGATAAATGGAAGGTGGATTGTAAATTGGGTTTTCTTAGAGAAGATGGAAATCTTATTAAGCAAGTCAAGGATCAAAGACAAACCCATATTAAGAGAATCTATGGGGTATTAGTTGAAATGGACTCAGAAACGGAATTAATTAAAGATTGCATGATTAGATGGGCGCAGAATTTTGGTGTCCCAGTCTCATTGGATATCTGGGAAACCATCTGGGTGAGAAATGTCAAATTTACACAAGCACAGAACTTAAGGGAGAATTTTTATAAAATGTTTTATAGATGGCACCTTGATCCACAAAAAATGTCTCTTATGTACCCTGACGTACAACCCAAATGTTGGAGATGTGGCTGTATGGATGCTTCCTATTATCATATTTGGTGGTCATGCAGAGAGATAAAAGCATTTTGGATTAAGATATGGTGGAATATCCAGAGAATTTTTAGAAGGAGGGTAAAATTTACTCCGCAATTATTTCTGCTGGGTATAGTTACAGATTGTGATACAAAGGAGGTTGTATTGATGTTAAATTTGATTACAGCCGCGAGGCTGTTAGTAGGACAATATTGGAAGAAGGAGTCTTTGCCTACATTGCAGGAATGGTTTCTCAAAGTAGCCTATTTGGCGGAAATGGCAAAGATTTCGGCTTTTCTAAAGCAACAAACGCAAGAGAAGTTTCTTGTCGTTTGGGATAAATGGATAAAATTTATACAATTTAGATTGGGTACAAAAAAATATCATATAGCCTTTTCATAAATTTTACTTTTATATACAGATATATATATATATATTTATATATATATATTAATGTTACATATAGATATTTTTTTATATATAAATATAAATTTTTTAATTAAATTTTTTATTTGTTAATTTTTAATTAAGCCTATATTCTGCTCTGGGAAGCTCAGGGGGGGGGAAGGGAGGGTGTTTGTGAGGGGTGGGGGATGGGGTTTTTTTTATATGTAATGTTTAGTTTTTTTTGTATATGTTGTTTTTTGTTTTGTATTGTTCTTGTCTTTTTGTAAAATTTATAAAACTTTCAATAAAAAAAAAAAATGGAAGAAGACATCTATTCCTGAATAAAATTCTTTGACCAATCATCTGTTATGTTCTCAAACTGATTCAACCATCGACTAAACAGTCAGATAAACCCATTAGTGGGAAAGTCCTCTGGACCCAGAAGGTCCATAACCCCAGCCAGCAAAGCTCTCTTTCCCCACAATCTGAAAGTATAATGTAGAATTGAGAATTGTTTCATTTTTCCAGGATACAAAATTGTTCTAACATCATTAGGAAAATTTCAAATGACCTTGGAACCACTTTGAGTATACTTGTTTAAAATTCCAGAAATTGAGAAAATATCACCATTTTAGTTGTTTTTTTAAAATTCACCTGCTTAAATTTGGGATTCCATACAATGGCAGTTGTATTAATGGTGAGGTCTTCCTTCTGAGAACTCTGAGGTTCAATATGTCCAACTTGGACCTTCTGAAAGGATCGATTGGAGAAAGTAATCAAGTTGATGATATCGTATGCTGCTGCCAGGTTTCCATTCTCATTGAAAGCTATTTCTTCCCCAGCACTATTGTTGAAATGGAGGTTTTTCAGAAATAAATGAAGCTAAAAGATAAGAGAGATAAGTGAGAAATTTAATGCTAATAGTAGGCAATAGGATTTACAGTTCCATGCTGTGAATTACCAAATGGTGCTGAGCTTGATTTTTAATGAACTTCCAAACCTTTGAGTTAATATTTTTTTTATGTTCAAAGGCATAATTCTACTTTGCAGGAATATATTCATATTTTTTAAGTTTAAGTAATTAATACAGGTTTTGTCAGATAGATTGTTCTTGCAAATTTTGCATTTCATGAGAGATAAAAATTATTGCTAAGAAATATAACAGAAAAACAGAATATTAAAATAACAGAATTGGAAAGGATCTTGGAGGTCTTCTACTCCAATCCCCTGTTCAAGTAGGAAGCCCTAGATCATTTCAGACAAATGCTTGTCCTATACAAGAGCTCCCATCCTTTCCGGGTTGGCAGCCCAGAGGAAAAGGGAGGAGCAGGGAAATGTGCAAGTGCGCGTAGGCATGGGCAAATAAGCGCGTGCATCATAGCGGCACTAGGACCCACACACCTGCGGCCGTGCTGGTGTATGCCGCCCTCATGCCTGTGCAAGCAGGCTGTTAGTGCCTGTAAATGGGCTGCTAGTGCCTATGCACATGCACAAATGGGTGGCTAACACTTGCATGCATGCACAAAAGGCCACTAGCACCTGCGTGACATTGGCAGCAGCCCTCGTGCTCCCACACTCGCCAACTATTCCTGCAGCTTGGTGACCGCCCATGTTGGAGCATCCACAACTTCTAGAAGCAAATCATTCCACTGATTAATTGTTCTAAATGTCAGGAAGTTTCTCCTTAGTTTTAGGTTGTTTCTCTCTTTGATTAGTTTCCAGCCATTACTTCTTATTCTGCCTTCAGATTCTTTGGACAATAGGTTTGTGGCAGCCCATTATATATAATGGATGTCACCACATTTTTGGAAATTCTGCCCCAGAAAACATGATTAAGAAGTTCCATTGTGGGACTGAAAATATCTACACCAATGGTGGCGAACCTATGGCACCAGAGGCGGCACTCAGAGCCCTCTCTGTGGGCACGCGCGCCATCGCCCCAGTTCTAGGCCTTCAGCTGGGTTTTATAAAACCTTTTCTCTTTAGGCCTCCGCTGCCATGTGCAAAAAAAAAAGGTTCAATCTGTCAATTTCAACTTCTCGTGGGGAAAAAAAATCTTGCAAAGTTGCAATTTATTTGATTGAACTTTTTAGTCCCACCCAATCTGCCATTACCACCGCAGCCATGGCCACCCAATGGGCCACACCCACCCAATGGGCCACACCCACCCAGCACCCGATGATGCATAAGTGGGTTTTGGGTTGCAGATTGGGCACTCGGTCTCTAAAAGGTTCGCCATCACTGATCTACACCAAGCATATCTTAGAGAAAGACAAGTATTGTCATCCTATCCTACCCCTTTCTCCAACTTTATTCCATTATTATGGATCATCGCACAGTCAGCCAGATGTTCAGACTGGATTTGGCATTTTGTCTACCTATCGAGTCCTTACCCAGGACCTGGGATAGGCAGATGTGGATGTTTGATGGTATTACAGATATCGTCGCAGGATGGAAGCAGTTCCTAGTAAGGCCACCTTTTGCAATTGACTAATAGCGAATTTGTCAGTGCCAATGGTGTTCAAGTGGTGCTCCAGTTGTTTTGGGATTGCACCCAAGGCGCCTATGACTACTGGTACTACCCTTGCTTGCTTTTGCTTTTGCTTTTTTCTATTTCTATTTGTAGGTCTTTGTATTTTGTTATCTTCTCCAGCTCTTTCTCTTCTATTCTGCTGTCTCTAGGCACTGCTACATCCACTGTCCAGACTTTTTTGTCTTTCTTATCGACAATTGTTAATTCTGGGGTGTTATGTTGCAGGTGCTTGTCTGTTTGAATTCTGAAGTCCCAGAGCAGTTTAATTTTATCATTTTCTATGACTTTCTCTATTTTATGATCCCACCAGTTTTTGCTTACAGGCAAATGATATTTTTTTATTATTAGGGATCATCGCCCAGTCAGCCAGATGTTCAGACTGGATGTGGCATTTTGTCTACCTATCGAGTCCTTACCCAGGACCTGAGATAGGCAGATGTGGATGTTTGATGGTATTACAGATCTCGTCACAGGATGGAAGCAGTTCCTAGTAAGGCCGCCTTTTGCAATTGACTAATAGCGAATTTGTCAATGCCAATGGTGTTCAAGTGGTGCTCCAGTTGTTTTGGGATTGAACCCAAGGAGCCTATGACTATTGGTACTACCCTTGCTTGCTTTTGCCACAGTCTTTCTATTTCTATTTGTAGGTCTTTGTATTTTGTTATCTCTCCAGTTCTTTCTCTTCTATTCTGCTATCTCCAGGCACTGCCACATCCACTATCCAGACTTTTTTGTCTTTCTTATCGACAATTGTTAAGTCTGGGGTGTTATGTTGCAGGTGCTTGTCTGTTTGAATTCTGAAGTCCCAGAGCAGTTTAATTTTATCATTTTCTATGACTTTCTCTATTTTATGATCCCACCAGTTTTTGCTTATAGGCATATGTGCCAACTGTTAAGACAATCCAAATACTCAAAATGTACTGTAACATTTGATCACACTCATATATTTAAAAATGACCCACCTTTCTATGCCTTAAAGTACTAAGAAGACATACTGCATGATAAATAGAAATCTCAAGCAACCATAATCTATTTAAAATAAAAGACTTGGTATATAGAAGTGTTTGCAAATAAGGAATAAATGATAATATCCTAATGACGTCATTATATATTATGAGAATCATAGATATATATTTATAAGTTTTATTAAAATATCATGCTAGATATTTTTAACAAGGATTCTTTTTCTTTTTGCATACAAAATAAAAAAATAGAGGAACAATATTGTTAAAATTAAACTTAGGAGTTTTTTTATGATCAGATTAATTCTTGTGTAGCAACAGCCACATGAAAAAACAGGAATATAGAAGGCTACATTCAACAGCTATATTCTAGCCCCTGACTAAGAGAGATTTATAAATAAGAATCATGCCTAAACCAGTTTTGATTATCATCTACAGTGGAAAATTTTTAATGTGAATCTCTTGAATTCAATCACATTAAAAAAAACTTGAAAGGTTTCTTTCAAAAGAGTACTTGCCTTCCACGCAAGGATCCTTCTGGGTGTTCCATAAAGTGGAGTAAAGGCCATTCAGGATATATAGTAGACACAAATTCTCCAATGATTATATCATTGGAGAGGGCAGGGATATTAAGCTTAAAATGTCGTTTGTCACCACACATGGGGTTAAAGGTCTTGCTGAAAGAAGCCTGGAGGAAAAAGACAGAGAGTAGAAACACATGGCAAAATATCTGAGTCCTTTTGAATGCCAAAGGAATTTGGCTCCAATCAGAGCAGTGCAGGCACATCTTCATCACAGCACTTTGTCTGCAACAATGAAAGAGAGTCTCTGTTGCTTTTATGCATAACTAAGGTTGTAGATTACAATAATTACTCATCGGAGTAATTCATAATGCAACCTACTGTGCCTCATGAAGTTGTTGTTAACAGTAAAGTTAAATTGTTAAGTGTTTAAGTGTTCTGTGCTTTCCCAAGAAACAAGTTTAATTAATTAATTAATTCTGATAATTATAAGGTAGGCAAACCCCTTTCTCAAAGCTATTCAACTATTTTTCCAGTTGATGAAATGTTATGGTCCAAACCCGTTTCTTTGCTACTCTCATCAAGCAAGAAAGAAATGATCTTGGGATCATAACAGATTTGGGGAACCGAGTCTTGCTTTCCCCTATCCAAAGAAAGCAATGCTGGTTAAAAGGAGGAAGAGATAGTTTAATAGCCAGATAAATTCTCCCTTCTCCTCTCACAACCTCCTAATTCATAAAAAATACTTATTTCTTCTGCCCATCGCTTTGCTGAAATGGTCATATTGGAAAAAGAAACTCTGTTCTAATAAAAGAGCAATTGGATGAACTGTGGAGAATGGAGACTACTTTGCAGGCACCAGCTACTTAACTCATTAAAATTGGGTGTGGATGTTCCCTCCCCCTAGATTCCTGGGCAACTTCCTGTCTCCATTTTTTTCCCTGTTCATTGCTGAAAGAGACAGATACAGCTGCTGACTACTGCTCTATCGTGGTGGCTGAACAGTTGTCTGGAAGGGTTTGATCTTGATTCACTTTGAAAGAGGTGGTGAGTTTTGAGAGAGGGATCTCATGCATCGTTGCCTGAAGCAGTGGAAAAGAAGAGGCTTGGTCATCTATCAAAACTCACCATCCTCTGTGAAGGATGAGGAATGGCAATTCTTCTTTCAGCTTGAAATTAGGTTCACTATGACTAAACCATATTTCTATAGGTCCATCAGGTTGGTCTTATAGTCATTGCTTTTCTAAAAAAAAAACCCTTTTTTATTGAAAGTTTTTTAAATTTTACAAAAACAAATCCCCTCCCCATACCCCCCCACCCTCCCTTACCCTCCCCCACCTCCCCAAACCTCCCAAACCCTCCCCCGACCTTTCCAGAGCTGAGTACAGGCTTAATTAAAAAATTTTGGAAAAAGAAAAAAAAAACTTAAAACACATATAAATCCTAAACAAATCTAAATACATTAAATTAAATAGATTATCTTCTCTAAAAAATAATAATTACAACCATTAAAGACATTATAATATACTCTAAACATTTTCTAATATCATACTTATATTATTATCCATCATTCTATATAAACTCCCTCCAAAACACCAATTTAAACATTACTTTCTTTGAATATCTATACCTACAATATAAAATCTAATCTCTCCCTCTTTCTTTATCCTAGAACAGAAAAGTAAACATATAAACCTTCATTATACCATTAAAACTAAATACTCTTTGAATACTTAAACTAAATACTTAAACTTAAACTTCTTATCTAAGATTTTCATTCAATCTCCATAATCTTCTCTCCTATCAAAAGAAAAACTTAAAAAACATATAAATCCTAAACAAATCTAGATACATTTAGTTAAACAAATTATCTTCTCTTAAAAATATTAATAATAATAATAATAATAATAAAAACAAACCCAATCATTAAACACATTATAATATACTCTGAACCTTTTCATATCATACTTATGTTATTATCCATCATTCTTTATAAACTCCCTCCAAAACACAAATTTGAACATTACTTAAAACATTAGAATTCCCTTATACACATTTAAATCTTTACCAATAACAAATTCCATCCACAATAAACACATTCCTTATCAGTCTCTCTTATCCATAAACCATTAAAATTCCCTTATACACATTTAAATCTTTACCAATAACAAATTCCATCCACAATAAACACAGTCCTTATCAGTCCCTGTTGTCCATATCCTTATCAGTCTCTCTTATCCATAAATCTCGAAAGAAGTGCTTTAAAATCTGCCCTTAAAGGTAGCTCCAAAAAGTTTATAAATCCTGCTTCTCCAGCAGACTCAGGAACCAATACTTGTGAAGCTTCCTTAAACTCCTTCTTCTGTTGCTGTTTTTCTTTACAATTATATGTTGCACGAGTTGTCCTCTGCTCCTTCCTCTCGACTTGTTGAGGCCCCTCAAACTGAGATTTCCCATTTTTCATTAATATAGGCTCTTCAGACTGCAATTCTACCCTTGAAGGTTGCTTCCAAAAATTGATAAGTCCTACTTCTCCCGCAGATTCAGAAACCAATAATTGTGAAACTTCCTTAACCTTCTTCTGTTGATCCTTTTCTTTACAATTATATGTTGCACAGGTTATCCTCTGCTCCTCCATCTCAACTTGTTGAGGCCCCTCAAACTGAGGTTTCCCAATTTTCATAACTATAGGCTCTTCAAACTGCAATTCTACCTTCTTTTCTTCCAAGGCTTTAAACTTGAGTCTTTTGCTTGAGAAACAGTATTAAGTCTATAACATATCCCCAGGTAATTCACCACCATTCCAATCGGAACATCCCATCTGAACGAGATTCGTCTCTTTTTAAGTTCATCTGCTAAAAAAGCAAACTCCTTTCTTCTTCTTAAAATTTTAGATGGGATCTCCCAAAAAAAACCTTCTTAAAATGGCAACCAAAGATGTATATTAGGTAGGCACCTTGCTTTATCTTATTCCAAACTCTTGCATTGCTTTAATTGAAAAAAGAAACCCAGAAATTTCAGTGGCTTTAAAAATGGCATATATGTAATAAATCATGCATTAAATACAATAGAAATAATAACATTAAAATAAACCAGCATAATTTTATCACTCAAAAGCTTAGTGACCATGCAGATATATTTGTATAATTTTTTGCATAGCAGCAAAGTGCTAGTTTGACCACTCCCTTCTCTTAGGAATTAGTTTCCATGAATGAATAAATGAAGTAAAGTATATAGCGGTACCTTGGTACTCAACTACTTTCAAACTCATCAAATTTGGTAGTCAATACATTTCAACATGAAAATTTTGTGCTGGTATTCATTGTTTGTTTGATGCACAAGCTTGAACTTCTTGGCATTGGCTGCCATTATTCCTTATGAGAAAACATTGTTTGGTACTCGTTGTTTTTAGTCCTCATCATGCTACCCTGAACAAATTAACAATGAGTACTAGGGTACCACTGTATTTGTCAGTTGTTAGTTTGATTTTTTTTGACGAAATATAAAGAATAATTATCTCTTCTTTTGTTCTTTTCATTTTTGGAGAATGCAACTATACTGACACATATTTCCACTTTGTCACTTAAACACTCATTTTGTCTTTAACATGTTAGAATGGAAGATTTCAGCATCTTACCAAAAGATAAAGTAGAAGCACAGGAGAGATGTAAAGATGTTCTACAATTTGGCCACAACTAAATAGCTAATGTCATTGAGGGGTGAAGTGGGTTTGATCCTATGTGTAGTGGCAGATATTTCTTTCTCTGGGCACAATGAATAATTGTCTGCTGAGAACTCTGCATAGACATCAGAAAGGGCATCTGGCCAGTAAACACTTGAGCTCCATTTAGTTGCCCCAACTCCACCATGATGCAAGGGATTGCAAGGTTGTTAAAAGAAAAAAAATAGCTAATGTCATTATATAGAGCAGGGATGTCAAACTGCCGGCCCCCGGGCCAGATGCATTATAGCAAAACCGCACCCACCCCATTGCCAGCAATGGAAAAAAAGTCACAATATGTCATGGCATGTCACGTGATGTTGTGAGTTTGACACTGCTGATATAGAGGAAAAATATATTAACTGATTTTAAGATGTTTGTTCTCCAGCTTCATGTTTATATTTGTACTGAAACTCAAGGAGTCACAAATTAGTGGCAAATGGAGACCCAGATTATTGGGGGCAATATGCAAGTAATGCTTACATGGTCAACTGTGCAGAGAGTGCTGAAATTGCTATGGGGCTGTATACAAGTTTAAATGTTGTTGCGTTAAAAAATGGAAGAAGACATCTATTCCTGAATAAAATATAGCTATCAAGCTGTGAAGCTATAAAGTCAGGCCATCCAAATTACTTCTGTACTTGAGGAAATTTTCTGCTTGGGCATTTCAACAAAATAGTGATTTGTTATTAGCAATATCACTAATAAAAGCTATATAGCTTTATATCTTTATAGCTCTTTTTATAATAGAGTGTAGCATTCTGAGGCATTTGCTGTTTCCAAAATTTTGAATCTAATCCCCATCCCCTAAAATTTAAAATATGATATTAAAAAGAAAATGTGTTGGAAAGAGGACACCAATAAATACATGACTATAAATCATATTAGCATTTTATTGTAATTCAATATAAAGAAGATAAAATCTTATTTAATAAATAAGATTACTTGTGGACATCCTAGCCACTATATTTCTGAATGTAGTTTTCAATTTATTGATCAAAGACAAAAACGTCTTCATCCAGAAAAAATAGTGCACATTTTTTCCTTGTTATTGCGTGTTTGTGAAGTTTCTTACATTAAGAGCCCTGGTGGCATAGTGTTAGAAGACAGTATTGCATACAAAGTCTGCCTACAGCCTGGAGTTTGATCTTGATGAGGTTCAAGGTTCGCTCAGCTTTCCAATCTTCTGAGGTTGGTAAATGAGGACCCAGACTGTTGGGGGCAATATGCAAGTAATGCTTACATGGTAAACTGTGCAGAGAGTGCTGAAATTGCTATGGAGCTGTATACAAGTCTAAATGTTATTGCTTTCAAAAATGGAAGAAGACATCTATTCCTGAATAAAATTCTTTGACCAATCATCTGTTATGTTGTCTTCAGCCAAATTAGGAATTAGGGCAGCATTTACGCTGCACTTGAAACCACACTAGTCTTTTTCCTAACTAGCTGCTCTCTGGTATTCAGCTCTGGTCTCAGCATGATAATATAGCACTTGGGCATAAAAATGCAACCTAATAAGCCACCACTTGAGGCCAAGATAGAGAAGACCTCCACAGCCACCATGGATTTCCCCTTAGTGCTTAAGTAGGTGGGCACAAAGGAGACCCAAACACTGCAAAAGACCAGCATGCTGAAGGTGATGAGTTTGGCTTCATTGAAACTGTCGGGCAACTTCCGGGCAAAGAAGGCCACCATGAAGCTGATGAGGGCCAAAAGCCACATGTAGCCCAGCACAACATAAAACATGATCTCTGAGCCTTCGTTGCATTGCACTAACATCTCATCCAATTGGGAATGCATGTCCAACTCTGGGAAAGGAGGAGAAAGGGTCAATCACACAGCACAGATGCTTGTTTGAATAAGTGAGCAAAACACAATGACTGAGACAGACAGCCTTTTCCCTACCCTCATGCGGTTCCCTGGCTTTGTGGCTATGAAGGCCAGAACCACAGTGATGGTTTTGGCTAACACACAAGATACTGCAATGGAGAAGACAACTCCAAAAACTGCTTGCCGGAGGAGACATGTGACTATCCCTGGGCATCCGAGGAAGAAGAAAGAACAGAGAAAACACAGCAGGAGTGAGAAAAGCAAAGTGCAGGTGATATCCCAATTGTTGGCTTTGACAATGGGAGTATTTTGGTGGCGGATAAATGTCCCCGTCACTACAATTGTGATTACAGCAAAAGAAACAGCAAAGCTAGTCAGGATTTCTCCCAGGGATTCTTTGTAGGATAAGTAGGTGATAATTTTGGGAATACATTGATGATGCTTCTCATTTGGATATTGTTCTTCTGGGCACCTCTCACATTGCTTGGAATCTAAAAACCATAAATAAGATCTTTAAAAATTCTATACATTGAATTGATATTAGGTTTTAACAATTATTCCTTGCTGAAACAGTTTTTGGAATCTTCACACATAAAAGTATGGTTGTATTCTGAGCAAGTTTCCATATTACCACTTAAATCTGATAAGTAGAATTGGCTTCATATAAAGAAAATAAACCTCTTTCAAAAATTGTGCCTTAGGAAAATCTTTTTAAAAGTTTATTTAATATGCCATGTTTCTTGAAGAAGAGATTACACACCTAAATAAAGAAAAGCTTCTATTTAAAAAAAGAAGAAAGAAATCAAGGCAGGTGAGAGATCCCAATCAATCTATTCTTGTGTTTAAAATTATATTAAAAAACCCAAACTTGATTAGAGAATAATGTATTTTTAAAGAGATATTACCGTAGATCTCTTTTTCTTACCAACCATGGTGGAAATGCTTCCCTCTGAACATTGGACACAGTCACAGCAGCAAACCTGTTTCCCCTCCTTAATTAATTTCCTGTACCCAGGATAACAACTGTCTACACAAGTGGCAGAAGGTGGTATCTAATAGGAATGGGAAGAATAAATAATTAAGAAGAATTATAATCTGGTTTTTACTCAATCAGTCAGCAGTCATTCTCTGTAAATAAATGCTAAAGCAATCATATTCTTGTAAATTCTTTAATGCAAAATTTTGAATTCCTAGAACTGATTGCTAGATTCAGTCAGAGTAGAGGTAAACATCTGAACAATCTTCTAACTGCTATTTAAAATTTGGATAAAAATTCCTTCACAACTCCTACATCATACATAAGAGAATTTGAAATGTCCTGAAGAGGGTCATGGAAGAATCTCTCACAAACTTAATGAGCTGTCTTAATTTGACAAATAATAAGAAATAAACTTATATGGGAAATGTTGACTTTCTAAGAAATTTGGTTGGTAAAGACATTCATATTTAGTCTTCCTCACTTCCTTGAGCTGATGGCAAATATATTCCTGCCTAGCATTTGCTGTCCTTTTTCAATTATCTCTGTGTTACATTGCCATTGAAGAGTGGTGTCCTGATTCTCCATGTATAATAAATGTAGTCACAAATGAAGGCCAATATGTGTGTCCCAGGGTAATATTGCAGGATCCAATCTGAGTCGGTCTCTGGGACCCGAGGTTGTATTCTTTTTTTTTAAATATATTTTATTGGTTTTATAGTTTTAACAAAGAGTGTTTAAGACACACCGTAGTGTTTGGGTAAACAAAGATTCCAACATAAAATCACACAATAACAGCTCAACTTAATACATTCATTATCATCTCTCTATTTCCCTCAAGTAACATAATAAATTTAATATATTTCATTTCTATCCTAAATTTCTATTACTACTAAACCTGTTTATTAAAACTTTAAATAAATTTCAATTACCATATTCAGATAATGTTTTACATCAACATATTATCACTTCAAAGACCTCTTGCAAATATATTCAAGTTCTTAATCCCTCTCATCCTTTTTTATCACCAATCTTATTTATTTCTTCTTCCAATTATAACTAATTTAATTAAAAAAGACAATATATCATATCTTATCAAATAATATTATTATACACAAAAATCTCTTAAGTAATTAAACATTACACATGTATATAGTTATAGTTTTCTTACTTCTAAATCAAATCATTATCCTTAACCTCTCAGCCAATAAGTCCATTTTTGTTACTTATAGTAGTCTTTGACTTAGTTCATTTCCATTTATTAAAGAAACCAAATTCCATCTAATTAGTTATCATACCATATCAAAATGTATTATTATACACAAAAATCTTCTAATTAATTAAGCATTTCAAAATTCCAGTCTAAATCAATCTATTATTCCAAGGAATGCATTCTTAGTCTCTGTAAAGCCAAGTTTCTTTTTTCACTCCACATTTAACTTTCATATTTCCATACCAAACAAATTTCCCTAAAACAAAAAAGTCATCAACCTAAATCAAACACACATGAATATAATTGTAGATTTCTTACTTCTAAATCTAAATCATCCTTAAAACAATCCATCGAACCAACATTGAACTTTAATCCATTAAACAATTTTACTAACTTAAATACGGATGTATATAATTGCATTTTTCCATTCTAAATCATTATCCTTAAAACAATCCATGAAGTCAACATTGCCTTTTACTCCATTAAAGGTTTTTAAATTTGTTTTTCAGTCTAATTCTGGATTTCTTCCTATGCCACACAGGCTTCCATAAAAATGCTTCCCTTTCAACCAATAAATTCATTCTCAATGCCTGTAATAATCTTTGAGCAAATGTACGTCCCTTTCGCTGCAGTAAACATCTTTTTTCTCTTTCAACCCATAGATCAATTCTTATTGCTTGTAGTAGTCTTTGAGAAAGTATAAATCTCTTCCTCTGCAGTAAACATCTTTTTCTGTTCTCTTTGCAATATAATTGCTTTGTATTTTGAAGTCTTAGACTTTCTTCTTCTGGTTCTCTAAGTTGCTGTAGAGGGGATTGTCAGATGAAATAAATTCCACTTCTATCTCTGTAGATTCCTCTTCTGGTACATTATGATTTATGTCATGATCAGTTGTAACCTGGACATCAGTTTGAGCAAATGTAGTAGAGTCTCTGTATCTTAATTCTAAAGTACAGTTTTTAAATGTAGCACAAATTTCTGCAGTGCCCTCATAAATCTTTTCCAATATAAGTGCACAGTTCAGTTGTATCTGAAGTTTCTCCATTTTAATACTAATACTTAAAAGGAAATCTCTTTTTCTTTTTTGTAGAGGTTTTGTTTAATGTAAAAACATCCACACCCACAGCTTCATAGGTGCACAGCTTATCTTTAATGGTTGAAGTTCATAAAAAAAAGTAAGCAAAGTTACAATATTAAATTTTTGCCACTAGATGTCCTCAATGAGTTAAGAAAGTCTTTTCCAAAAATCAATTCTTTTTTTCTGTCTTTTAAGGTATAATATGTATATATATAAAAAAGTAGAAATAGTAAAGTTCATAAAAAGAAAGGAGAGAGGAAACCTTTTCCTTCTTTTTTTTCCTTTTTAGTTTCCAGTTTATAGTCTTTCAGTGTTTGTAAAATGCCTTTCTTCCCCCCCCCCCCAAAAAAGCAGAAGCCGCCTTTCCAAGTCAGGGAAATAATTTCAGAAGCTCTTTACAGGCACATACACACACACACACACACACAAAGCAGAACAGAGAGAAAAATAAGAAATTCTCACCCGGATTCACCACGGGGGCACTAAAAGCTTAGATGTTTTCTGACTTATGGTCTGAAGCGGCAAGGCAATCGGCCATTTTCATGGCCGATCTTCTTCTCCACCAGCCCTCAGAGATTCGTCCGGACAGCTGGAGGAGTCGCCGCTCCTTTACAGCCGGACCACAGCCTCCTCGACAGAAGTCACACCCTCCAGGGCAACTTTGGACCTGTATAAGGGTCCACCGACGAAGGGGAACCTTGTCGACGAGGAGAGGAATCTCTTCGTCCAACTAGTAACGCCACTAACCAGAACCAGTAGTCTCCCGAAGTTGTATTCTAAGCTTTTGGACTTGTGTTGGAGCCCATCTTCTAGGAACTTCTCTCTAACACAGTATGTGCTGTTCTGTGTGTTGTATTTATAGTGCCTGTGGTAAGTGGCTTTTTAGATGTTGATGGCTGGCTTTTAAGTCATTAGCTTATGCTGCCCAGCCCTCACCTTTTAAGTACTAGGCTAAATGTATATCATCATTCCTAATGACTTACCAGGGGACCGTTCCCAGGCTTCAATCACTTCCCTGGCTGTTTTTGTGCCTGCTCGTCCAACAATCTTAAAAGTTTAAAATTGAATGTGTATCCTTGTCCATTGCAATGTGAGGCTACCAATGAGTTCGGGGCTCCTCATCTGATGAATGTCAGTAGTTCTTGCAGGAGAAACAGTCCTGCATGAACTAGAACACCATGTATTTCATAACTACATATCTAAATTCTGGTGCCGCTATGTGAATGAGATTTTTGTCATCATCAAGAGAAATGCAGTTAAAGATTTTTGTGCCATACTGAACTCCATCTTCCCCAACATACAGTTCACAATGGAGGAAGAAACAGCTAGGCAATTACCATTTGTAAACACAGAAGACGGAAGCCTAGAAACTACAGCTACTGTAAATGTCTAAGGAGATTTTCAGTCATCCAGGTCATTGTTATCCCAAATACTTTTTTATGAGACAATAGGACTTTGTTGTTTTTCTTTGAAGATGTTTTGCTTCTCATCCAAGAAAAAGCAATAGTTGCTTGCATAGCTTTATGGGTGGGATTTCTAACTTTTTATTGGGGAATTGTTATGTATGTATCCAGACTTGGTTTCACTCTTGACCATGCTGACACTTTGTAACTAATAAACATGTTCTTTGAGGAAGTTTCAAGCCTTGGAGTTCTGCTTTATTTGTCTCTGTCTGTCGGAACGATGACAGAATCATTACAGAAACAGTCCTGGGTGAACTAGAACACCATTGATTTCAGAACTACACATCTAAATTCTGGTGCCGCTATGTGGATGAGATATTTGTCATCGTCAAGAGAAATACACTTACAGATTTTCATACCATACTGAACTCCATCCTCCCTAATATACATTTCACAATGAAGAAAAAACAGCTAGGCAATTATGATTTTTAGATGTACTTATAAACACAGAAGATGGAAGCCTAGAAACTAGAGCTAAATGTCTATGGAGATTCTCAGTTATCCAGGTCATGGTTATCTCAAAGATTCTTTTTACAACGCAACTGGACTTTGCTATTTTTTTTTTTTTTTGAAGACGTTTCAATTCTCATCCAAGTGGCTTTTACTCAATCAGTCAGCAGTCATTCTCTGTAAATAAATCCTAAAACAGTCATTTTCTTGTAAGTTCTTTAATGCAAAATTTTTAATTCCTAGAACTTATTGCTAGATTCAGTCAGAATAGAGGTAAAAATCTGAACAGTGTTCTAACTGCTATTGAAAATTTGGATAAAAATCCCTTCACGATTCTTACATCATACATAAGAGAATTTGAAATGTCCTGAAGAGGGTCATGGAAGAATCTCTCACAATCTCTATCGATTATGGGGTGCCTCAGGGCTTGGTCCTGTCCCCCCTCCTTTTTAACATCTATATGAAACCACTGGGTGAGATCATTCAGCGACACGGGGTGAGGTATTATCAGTATGCGGATGATACCCAATTGTATATCTCCACCCCGTGTCCTTTCAGTGAAGCAGTCGACGTGATGTCCCGGTGCCTGGAAGATGTGAGTGTCTGGATGGGGGTGAACAGGTTTAGACTCAACTCTGACAAGACCAAGTGGCTTGGGTCTTGCCCCCCAAGGGTCATTCTGACGGTCAATCATTGTTCCTGGTGGGGGGTAAACTTACCTCCCTCAGTGCAGGCAAACAACTTGGGTGTCCTCCTGGACTCACAGCTAAATTTGGAACAACATCTATCGGCTGTGGCCAGGGGGACCTTTGGCCAGGTTTGTCTGGTGCACCAGTTGCGGCCTTATTTGGACCGGGAGGCTCTACTCACGGTTACTCATGCCCTTGTCACCTCAAGACTGATTTACTGTAATGCACTCTACATGGGACTACCCTTGAAGAACATTCGGAGGCTGCAGTTGGTTCAGAATGCAGCCGCGAAAGCGATTGTGGGCACGCCAAGGTACGCCCACATGTCACCTATTCTCCGTGAGCTGCACTGGCTTCCTGTGGGCCTCCGGACGCAATTCAAGGTGTTGGTTATCACCTTTAAAGCCCTTCATGGCTTAGGACCAGGTTACTTGCAGGACCGCATACTGCCACATATTTCCCAAAGACCGGTGAGGTCCCACAGATTGGGCCTCCTTTAGGTCCCGTCAGCCAGACAATATAGGGCCCTCGGGGAAGGGCCTTTTCTGTGGTGGCTCCGACATGGTGGAATAAACTTCCCCCCGAGATTCGAACTACTCCCACCTTGCCGGCCTTCAAAAAAGCCATTAAAACTCTCCTGTTCTGGCAGGTTTGTGGTTGATGTCCCCGGGGGGGATGGGACACAATTGGGACATGCTGTATGAATGCACTCATTTTTACTGTTATATTTATTGTTTTAATTTTGTATGCCGCCCTAAGTCCCTAGGGATTGGCCGGCATATAATTTTTATTAATAAATAAATAAATAAATAAATAAATAAATAAATAATAAACTTAATGAGCAGTCTTAATTTGACAAATAATAAGAAATAAACTTATATGAGAAATGTTGAATTTCTAAGAATTTTGGTTGGGAGTGACATCCATATTTAGTCTTCCTCACTTCCTTGAGCTGATGGCAAATATATTCCTTCGTAGCATTTGCTGTCCTTTTCCAATTATCTCTGTGTTGCATTGCCATTGGAGAATGGTGTCCTGATTCTCCATGTATAATAAATGTAGTCACAAATGAAGGCCAATATTTGTGTCCCAGTATAATATTGCAGGATCCAATCTGGGTCGGTCTCTGGGACCCGAGGTTGTATTCCAAGCTTTTGGACTTGTGTTGGAGACCGTCTTCTAGGAACTTCTCTCTAACACAGTATGTGCTGTTCTGTGTGTGGTATTTATAGTGCCTGTGGTAAGTGGCTTTTTAGATGTTGATGGCTGGCTTTTAAGTCATTAGCTTGTGCTGCCCAGCCCTCACCTTTTAAGTACTAGGCTAAATGTAAATCATCACTTCTAATCACTGACCAGGGCACCAGGCTTCAATCACTTCCCTGGCTGTTTTTGTGTCTGCTTGTCCAACAATCTTAAAAGTTGAAAATTGAATGTGTATCCTTGTCCATTGCAGTGTGAGGCTACCAATGAGTTTGGGGTTCCTCATCTGATGAATGTCAGGAATTCATGCAGGAGAAACAGTCCTGCATAAACTAGAACACCAGGTATTTCATAACTACATATATAAATTCTGGTGCTGCTATGTGGATGAGATTTTTGTTATCATCAAGAGAAATGCACTTAAAGATTTTTGTGCCATTCTGAACTCCATCTTCCCCAACATACAGTTCACAATGGAGGAAGAAACAGCTAGGCGATTACCATTTGTAGGTCATAGTTATCCCAACATTTACCATTTGTAAATACAGAAGATGGAAGCCTAGAAACCACAGCTGAATGTCCATGGAGATTCTCAGTCATCCAGGTCATTATTATCGCAAATACTTTTTTATGAGACAATAGGACTCTGTTGTTTTTCTTTGAAGATGTTTTGCTTCTCATCCAAGAAAAAGCAATAGTTGCTTGCATAGCTTTATGGGTGGGATTTCTAACTTTTTATTGGAGAATTGTTATGTATGTATGCAGACTTGGTTTCACTCTTGACCATGCCGATACTTTGGAACTAATAAACATGTTCTTTGAGGAAGTTTCAAGCCTTGAAGTTCTGCTTTATTTGTCTCTGTCTGTCGGAACCATGACAGAATCATTACAGAAACAGTCCTGGGTGAGCTAGAACACCATTCATTTTAGAACTACACACCTAAATTCTGGTGCCGCTATGTGGATGAGATATTTGTCATCGTCAAGAGAAATACACTTACAGATTTTCATACCATACTGAACTCCATCCTCCCTAATATATAGTTCACAATGAAGGAAAAACAACTAGACATTTGCGATTTTTTGATGTACTTGTAAACACAGAAGATGGAAGCCTAGAAACTAGAGTTAAATGTTTATGGAGATTCTCAGTTATCCAGGTCATGGTTATCCCAAAAATTCTTTTTTACAAGGCAACTGGACTTTGCTATTTTTCTTTGAAGACGTTTCACTTCTCATCCAAGAAGTTTCTTCAGCTCTTGGATAAGAAGTGAAATGTCTTCAAAGAAAAACAAGAAAGTCCAGTTGCTGCATGAAAAAGCATCTTTGGGATACCTAGAAACCACATTTTATCACAAGGCCACCAACACTCCACAATTCTGAATTTCAACAGCAACCATTGACTGTCACAGAAAAAGAGTTGCATCAGAACACTATATGGCAAGGTGAAAAGTCACTGGAATACCCAGCAAGACAAACAGCTGAAGAGCAGATACCTACATGAACAATTCAAGCAGAATGGGTGCCCACAATCATTTGTCACAAGATGTCTGTGCAACACGGTGGGGAGAGAAGGGAAGGTATAAGACCAACCACATGCAACAGCCTGACATATATCCAAAGCATTTCACAAGCAGTAGAATGCAGCTTCTGAGATGTACAAGGGGGCATTCCCACTGGAGATGCTACCATACGAGAACAAATTATCCAAATCAGGAAAGTAAATGCAGGTGTGGTGAGCGCAACACTTGGGGTGATGGTCAGCTTTGGTAGATGTCCAATTAATCTCTCCTATTCTGTGATGAGCAATAAAACAGGATAGCACATTAGTCCAATCTTGCCTGTATTTCAAAATGCATAGTATCAGTGCCTGCTGAAAAGCTATTCACTTCTGTAAAGCAGTAAATTTACTATACTTTTCCAAAGCACATCACTTGAAAAAACCACTATATCAAAATGGCCAGCCGCTGTCCCAAGATTTTTGAATTGGCTATGGGAAGCAAAAACTGTGAGTGGCAAGAGAAACATGCCCTGCAAAACTCCAGGGAGATGGGATGTGTAGGTTAGGCTGAAGTGGTAAATAGATGTGCTGACCTTTTTCATGCTTTGGTTCTGAAACTGATTCAACCATCAACTAAACAGTCAGATAAACCCATTAGTGGGAAAGTCCTCTGGACCCAGATGGTCCATAACCCCAGCCAGCAAAGCTCTCTTTCCCCACAATCTGAAAGTATAATGTAGAATTGAGAATTGTTTCATTTTTCAAGGATACAAAATTGTTCTAACATCATTAGGAAGATTTCAAATGACCTTGGAACCACTCTGAGTTTACTTGTTTAAAATTCCAGAAATTGAGAAAATATCACAATTTTAGTTGTTTTTTTAAAATTCACCTGCTTAAATTTGGGATTCCACACAATGGCAGTTGTATTAATGGTGAGGTCTTCCTTCTGAGAACTCTGAGGTTCAATATGTCCAACTTGGACCTTCTGAAAGGATCGATTGGGGAAAGTAATCAAGTTGATGATATCGTATGCTGCTGCCAGGTTTCCATTCTCATTGAAAGCTATTTCTTCCCCAGCACTATTGTTGAAATGGAGTTTTGTCAGAAATAAACGAAGCTAAAAGATAAGAGAGATAAGTGAGAAATTAATGCTAATAGTAGGCAATAGGATTTACAGTTCCATGCTGTGATTTACCAAATGGCACATGTGCCATAGGTTCGCCACCACTGCCCTAGATCATTTCAGACAAATGCCTGTCCTATACCAGAGCTCCCCAACCTTTCTGGGTTGGCAGCCCAGAGGGAAAGGGAGTAGCAGGGAAATGTGCAAGTGCGCGTAGGTATGGGCAAACAAGTGCGTGCATGACAGTGGAACTTGGACCCGCAAACCTGTGGCTGTGCTTTTTCATGCCTCCTGCATGCCTGTGCGAGCAGGCTTCTAGCTCCTGCAAATGGGCTACTAGTGCCCATGTGCATGCAAAAATGGGTGGCTAACATTTGCATGCATGCACAAAAGGCCACTAACACCTGTGTGACACTGGCAGCAACCCTAGCGCTCCCACACTCGCCAACCATTCCTGCAGTTTGGTGACTCACAGACCGCAGGCCAGTACCGGGTCACGGACCACAGGTTGGAGACCCCTGTGGTCCGTGGTTTGTGGTAGCCTATTATATATAATGGATGTCACCACATTTTTGGGAATTCTGTCCCAGAAAACATGATTAAGAAGTTCCATTGTGGGACTGAAAATATCTACACCAAGTATATCTTAGAGAAAGACAAATATTGTCATCCTATCGTACCCCTGTCTCCAACTTTATTCCATCAACATCATCATCATCATCATCATCATCATCATCATCATCATCATTATTATTATTATTATTATTATTTAGAAATTCCTCCTTCTCTTTACTTTAGTGAATTTTTCTTCTGCTACTCAACCAAAAAGTGTTACAAAATAGGTAGTCTTTTTCTGGATTTGAGAATTTTGGGAACTGAAGATTGGAAAGGGAGCAGAAGGCCCCTGGGAGAAAAATTACTTCCATATATCTAATGTGATACCTAAAATATAGAACAATACCTAAAAATATAACAATGTGGCAACAAGAAATAAGGAATAAGCAATTTCAGAGATTACCACCAAGCGTCTAGACAACTAAAAATTATAAACAGCAATTTTAAATTTTTAGATATGTAATTCTTCTACTCTAGAGGAGTAGCTTAATGAAGAACCTGATAATGTTACTTGTTGTATGCCTACCTGTGAGATGTAAGCGATCAGGAATCAGAACAGTACTACAATTTTATTTCCTGCTATCTATACATGAGACTCTGAACTATTAATGGCCAAGGTGAATTGGTGCCAGACAAGAGTGAATGGATTTTAAAGAGGGATGGACTTAGGTCTCTTATAGGGGTAGACTGATGCCAGACTCATGATGCATTTGACCCCACCCTTGAGCTCAGCCTGGTAATAATCTCCTACATTACCTAAACAAATTCAAGTTTTGTTCAATCAGACACTTTCAGGTAAATGCAGATGGGATTGGAGTAAAAATATATTGTTAGTGAATTTTGTGAAAATTGAAATTAATATGTTATTATGGCTACATTCCCATTAAAGTAGAAGGCACTATAACTCACTTGCCAAGGTTGGACTTTCAGAAAATTGCACTTCTCTCCTTTGTCCATTGTCTTCTTCCTGGTTCTGGGTGAATACATGGTATGGAGACCTTGCGCTACAGCATACACAGCATTGTAAATATTGTAGCTCTGGCCAGACATCTCCATTTCAAAGACAGTTCCGGGGAGACTCCGCAGATCCTCTTTCCCAGTGCAGTTTCCTTTGCCTGATGCATACATTTTGTACATTGGAAATGAACAGGTAAATGCAGCACCCCAGAACTGAGGTAGGAAATACATTTTAGAGTGAAATGGATTTAGGTTCTCAAGGAACTCCTGAAAACCTGGTACCATATTTGTGTGTAGGGCAAAAGACAAACTGCCATTGAAGGACAATGCTGTGAATTTCTGGGGCTCAAAGACTGATGTCACATCCCACAGAGCACTTATGATCCAAACCCTCTCTATGGGGAGCCTGCTATTAACTTCATAGCATTCAAGAATTACTCGTAAACCTTCTATAGATTGCATGTCCCCATAAACAACTATTACATTGGTTTTACTATACCATAGGAAAAGTGCTATGTTATTTAGATTATTCTTCCGGAAGGTACTGGATTCATAATTTATCAGTCTTGGAATAAATTGAATGAAAGAAATGCAAATATCTCTCTGAATTAATTTTGGCCTCAGGATTCTGAAAAATCTCTCTCCAGTGGTGTCTTCTGGGATGAGAAGGCCAATCCAATTCCATCCAAAATGTTTCAAGAGCTGAATAATCCCAACAAAGTGAAGGTTTTCATTAGGAGTCATCCAGAAGAAAGAAGGAAACTGCATTTTATCACTCAATGCAAGGTCAAAAGAGCCATAACTGAGCTGCAAAGAGTGAATAATAATGATGTACTTTTAGACTAAGTATTGCTTCTGCAGACACATCCAAAAATGGAAGTAAGTACATTTCTTTTGGATACTGTTTTTCCATAGAAAATCTTGATGGGAAAGACAAATACTAAACCTAGGGCTCAACAAATCTTTCCAAAGAGCTTTTGCAACCAGACCATCATTAGCATTCCATTCAACACTTTTTAGACAAAAATCATCTCAGTTTTTGATTGTGCTAACCAGAAATAGAGAGGAGAGAGGAATGAGTAACAAGAGAGGAGCCTTATTCATTAAGGACCTGACAGTATCTGAGAGTATTGATCTGGCATTTTATATTATAAGGCTAAGATAACTAGTGCTTTACTGATAAATGTATTTAACATTGTTGTGGCATTTACAGAAAGAGGAGAAAGTCAAAGAAGTTGAGGCACACCCAGAAGATGGAGAGACAACATCAGACACATTATTACAGCATCAATTAGCAATGGTTGAGTCCACCAGAAGAGCAAGAACCAGAATTTTGTATCTCTCTCAACACCCGAAGAAGAAGAAGAAGAAGAAGAAGAAGAAGAAGAAGAAGAAGAAGAAGAAGAAGAAGAAGAAGAAGAAGAAGAAGAAGACACAGAAACAATGATACCTACACCATTTCTTACAAACAAAACATGATGTTTGTGCTTATTTAGAATTACTGTGGTTGTAATATTAATTGATACATTACATTTCTCTGGAAAAATAAATGAATAAATAAAAACTACCCCAAATCAGTTCCCCAATATTGCAACTGATTTTGAGGGGTTCTCTCCACTTTTAACCACCACTCTTTCCTTTCTTGTGCATTTATGTGAGCCCAGATACTTACCTGTGGAATTTTGTAGGCATTTAATATGTTGGCCATCTGTATGGTGTTCTGAGAAGTGAGATCACCAATGAGAGCCATGATGTTTTGCTCCTTTCCCCTCCTGTAATTGAGGGGACAACGGCCTTCAACAAAGAAAAGAGTCAAAAGGTTCGCAGAGGCTTTCAGTGCTTGAAAACCATTGTCATAGACTTTGGAGACCAAGGTGATGTTGGGTAATAAGTTCTCATTCCTGTTGATCTCCTGAATGGCAAAACTGAAGGCTAGGATATGCTGTAGGTTTTTAGGCAATGGCCTGCAAGAAGAGTTTCAGTTAGTTCTACAATCTTAGAATGTGACAAGGATTGGATTTAGATAGAGTTCTTTTTTTTTTTTTTTTTTTATTTAAATTTTTCAAAAGTTTTACAAATAAAAATCCACCCCCCCCTCCCCAACCACCCCACCCCCCCCCCGACTTCCCAGAACTGAATATAGGATTATTTAACAAATATTTTAAAAATAACATTTGCAATTTATAAAATAATTAATAATAATAATAAAAATCACAATAATAATATATATAATAATAATATAGATAACATAAACTTTAAAATGAATAATATATACTAAAAAAGAAAAAAAAAATAAAAAGAGAAAAGAGAGAGAGAAAGAAGAAAGAAGAAAGTAGACGAAGAATAAAGCATATATATATATATAAGATAGAGTTCTTTGATAGTGCTTTTCTCTTTGCCTAAAATGATGTATTTGTCTGCTTTAATGAGTATTAGAGAAGTGAAGAATGCACCCATATTCTGAAGCATTTCAGAAATTTCATTAGTTAAGATATTCCAGAGGTGAGGAAAGCATGGAATGAGGAGCTAAGTTGGAATGTCTGAATGTCACTTGAGGATCATGTGGGCATCTGTGCATCATACTTTGAGAAGTTTAAAACAAGGTTTTAATGCAATTAAAATTATTATTTCTTATGTGTAGCATAGCAATGAAATTGTAGGGCAGAAACTGATGAATTGTGCCAACTGTTAAGACAATCCAAATACTCAAAATGTACTGTAACATTTGATCACACTCATATATTTAAAAATGACCCTCCTTTCTATGCCTTAAAGTACTAAGAAGACATACTGCATGATAAATAGAAATCTCAAGCAACCATAATCTATTTAAAATAAAAGTCTTGGTATATAGAAGTGTTTGCAAATAAGGAATAAATGATAAAATCCTAATGACATCGTTATATATTATGAGAATCATAGATATATATTTATAAATTTTATTAAAATATCATGCTAGATATTTTTGACAGGGGTTCTTTTTCTTTTTACATACAAAATAAAAAAAATAGAGGAACAATATTGTTAAAATTAAACTTAGCAGGTTTTGTATATGATCAGATTAATTCTTGTGTAGCAACAGCCACATGAAAAAATAGGAATCTACAAGGCTACATTCAACAGCTATATTCTAGCACCTGACTAAGAGAGATTTATAAATAAGAATCATGCCTAAACCAGTTTTGATTCTCATCTACAGTGGAAAAATTTTAATGTGAATCTCTTGAATTCAATCACATTAAAAAAAACTTGAAAGGTTTCTTTCAAAAGAGTACTTGCCTTCCACGCAAGGATCCTTCTGGGTGTTCCATAAAGTGGAGTAAAGGCCATTCAGGATATATAGTAGACACAAATTCTCCAATGATTATATCACTGGAGAGGGTAGGGATATTAAGCTTAAAATGTTGTTTGTAACCACACATGGGGTTAAAGGTCTTGCTGAAAGAAGCCTGGAGGACAAGGAGAGAGAGTAGAAACACATGGCAAAGTATCTGAGTCCTTTTGAATGCCAAAGGAATTTGGCTCCAATCACAGCAGTGCAGGCACATCTTCATCACAGCACTTTGCCTGCAACAATGAAAGAGAATCTCTGTTGGTTTTATGCATAACTAAAGTTGTAGATTACAATAATTATCATCTGAGTGATTCATAATGCAACCTACTGAGCCTCATGAAGTTGTTGTTAATAGTAAAGTTAAACTGTTAAGTGTTTAAGTATTCTGTGCTTTCCCCAAAAAAGAAGTTTAATTAATTAATTCTGACAATTATGAAAACCCCTTTCCCAAAGCTACTCAACTATTTTTCCAGTTGAAGAAATTGTATGTTCCAAGCCCATCTCTTGGCTACTCCTCATCAAGCAAGCAAGAAATGATCTTGGGATCATAACAGATTTGGGGAACCGAGTCTTGCTTTCCCCTATCCAAAGAAAGCAATGCTGGTTAAAAGGAGGAAGAGATAATTTAATAGCCAGATAAATTCTCCCTTCTCCTCTCATAACCTCCTAATTCATAAGAAATACTTATTTCTTCTGCCCATCGCTTTGCTGAAATGGTCATATTGGAAAAAGAAACTCTGTAGTTTTATTAGAACTCTGTTCTAATAAAAGGGCAATTGGATGAACTGTGGAGAATGGAGATCACTTTGTAGGCACCAGCTACTTAACTCATTAAAATTGGTTGTGGATGTTCCCTCCCCCTGGACTCCTGGGCAACTTCCTGTCTCCATTTTTTTCCTGTTCATTGCTGAAAGAGACAGATAGAGCTGCTGACTACTGCTCTATCATGGTGGCTGAATAGTTGTCTGGAAGGCTTTGATCTTGATGCACTTTGAAAGAGGTGGTGAGTTTTGAGAGAGGGATCTCATGCATCGTTGCCTGAAGCAGTGGAAAAGAAGAGGCTTGGTCCTCTATCAAAACTCACCATCCTCTGTGAAGGATGAGGAGCGGCAATTCTTCTTTCAGCTTGAAATTAGGTTCACTATTACTAAACCATATTTCTATAGGTCCATCAGGTTGGTCTTATAGTCACTGTTTTTCTAAAAAAAAATGGCAAAGAGATATATTAGGTAGGCACCTTGCTTTATATTATTCCAAACTCTTACATTGCTTTTATTGAAAAAAGAACCCCAGAAATTTCAGTGGCTTTAAAAATGGCATATATGGAATAAATCATGCATTAAATACAATAGAAATAAAATAAAATAAACCAGCATAATTTTATCACTCAAAAGCTTAGTGACCATGCAGATATATTTGTATAATTTTTTGCGTAGCAGCAAAGTGCTAGTTTGACCACTCCCTTCTCTTAGGAATTAGTTTCCATGAATGAATGAATGAAGTAAAGTATATAGTGGTACCTTGGTACTCAACTGGTTTCAAACTCATCAAATTTGGTAGTCAATACATTTCGACATGAACATTTTGTGCTGGTATTCATTGTTTGTTTGATGCACAAGCTTGAACTTCTTGGCATTGGCTGCCATTATTCCTTATGAGAAAAAATTGTTTGGTACTCGTTGTTTTTAGTCCTCATCATGCTTCGCTGAACAAATTAACAATGACTACTAGGGTACCACTGTATTTGTCAGTTGTTAGTTTGATTTTTTTTGAAGAAGTATAAAGAATAATTATCTCTTCTTCTATTCTTTCATTTTTGGAGAATGCCACTATACTGACACATATTTCCACTTTGTCACTTAAACACTCATTTTGTCTTTAACATGTTAGAATGGAAGATTTCAGCATCTTACCAAAAGATAAGTAGAAGCACAGGAGAGATGTAAAGATGTTCTACAATTTGGCCACAACTAAATAGCTAATGTCATTGAGGGGTGAAGTGACCTAGAGGTAGAGCTCTCTTCTCATAATCAGGAGGTTGTGGGTTTGATCCTATGTGTAGTGGCAGATATTTCTCTCTCTGCGCACAATGAGTAATTGTCTGCTATGAACTCTGCATAGATATCAGGAAGAGCATCTGGCCAGTAAACACTTGAGTTCCATTCATTTACCTCAACTCCACCCTGATGCAAGGGATTGCAAGGTTGTTAAAAGAAAAAAAATTAGCTAATGTCATTATATAGAGCAGGGATGTCAAACTGCCGGCCCCCAGGCCAGATGCATGCTAGCAAAACCGCACCCACCCCATTACCGGCAATGGAAAAAAAGTCACAATATGTCATGACATGTCACGTGATGTTGTGAGTTTGACACTGCTGATATAGAGGAAAAATGTATTAACTGATTTTAAGATGTTTGTTCTCCAGCTTCATGTTTATATTTGTACTGAAACTCAAGGAGTCACAAATTAGTGGCAAATGAGGACCCAGATTATTGGGGGCAATATGCAAGTAATGCTTGCATGGTAAAAGAGTGCTGAAATTGCTATGGAGCTGTATACAAGTTGTTGCATTCAAAAATGGAAGAAGACATCGATTCCTGAATAAAATATACCTATCAAGCTATGAAGCTATTAAGTCAGGCCATCCTAATTACTTCTGTACTTGAGGAGATTTTCTGCCTGGGTATTTCAACAAAATAGTGATTTGTTATTAGCAATGTCACTAATAAAAGCTATATAGCTTTATAACTTTATAGCTCTTTTTATAATAGAGTGTAGCATTCTGAGGCATATGCAGTTTTCAAAATTTTGAATCTGATCCCCATCCCCTGAAATTTAAAATATGATATAAAAAGAAAATATGTTGGAAAGAGGACACCAATAAATACATGACTATAAATCATATTAGCATTTTATTGTAATTTAATATAAAGAAGATAATATCTTATTTAATAAATAAGATTAGTTGTGGACATCCTAGCCACTATATTTCTGAATGTAGTTTTCAATTTATGGATCAAAGACAAAGACGTCTTCATGAGAAAAAAGAGTGCACAATTTTCCTGGTTATTGCGTGTTTGTGAAGTTTCTTACATTAAGAGCCCTGGTGGCATAGTGTTAGAAGACAGTATTGCATACAAAGACTGCCTACAGCCTGGAGTTTGATCTTGACGAGGCTCAAGGTTCACTCAGCTTTACAACCTTCTGAGGTTGGTAAATGAGGACTTATTGCTTTCAAAAATGGAAGAAGACATCTATTCCTGAATAAAATTCTTTGACCAATCATCTGTTATGTTGTCTTCAGCCAAATTAGGAATTAGGGCAGCATTTACGCTGCACTTGAAACCACACTCGTCTTTTTCCTAACTAGCTGCTCTCTGGTATTCAGCTCTGGTCTCAGCATGATAATATAGCACTTGGGCATAAAAATGCAACCTACTAAGCCACCACTTGAGGCCAAGATAGAGAAGACCTCCACAGCCACCATGGATTTCCCCTTAGTGCTTAAGTAGGTGGGCACAAAGGAGACCCAAACACTGCAAAAGACCAGCATGCTGAAGGTGATGAGTTTGGCTTCATTGAAACTGTCAGGCAACTTCCGGGCAAAGAACGCCACCATGAAGCTGATGAGGGCCAAAAGCCACATGTAGCCCAGCACAACATAAAACATGATCTCTGAGCCTTCGTTGCATTGCACTAAGATCTCATCCAATTGGGAATGCATGTCCAACTCTGGGAAAGGAGGAGAAATGATCAACCACACAGCACAGATGCTTGTTTGAATAAGTGAGCAAAACACAATGACTGAGACAGACAGCCTTTTCCCTACCCACCACCTCATGCGGTTCCCTGGCTTTGTGGCTATGAAGGCCAGAACCACAGTGATGGTTTTGGCTAATACACAAGATACCGCGATGGAGAAGACAACTCCAAAAATTGCTTGCCGGAGGAGACATGTGAATATCCCTGGGCATCCGAGGAAGAAGAAAGAGCAGAGAAAACACAGCAGGAGTGAGAAAAGCAAAGTGCAGGTGATATCCCAATTGTTGGCTTTGACAATGGGAGTGTTTTGGTGGCAGATAAATGTCCCCATCACTGCAATTGTGATTACAGCAAAAGAAATAGCAAAGCTAGTCAGGATTTCTCCCAGGGATTCTTTGTAGGATAAGTAGGTGATAATTTTGGGAATGCACTGATGATGCTTCTCATTTGGATATTGTTCTTCTGGGCACCTCTCACATTGCTTGGAATCTAAAAACCATAAATAAGATCTTTAAAAATTCTACACATTGAATTGATATCAGGTTTTAACAATTATTCCTTGCTGAAACAGTTTTTGGAATCTTCACACATAAAAGTATGGTTGTATTCTGAGCAAGTTTCCATATTACCACTTGAATCTGATAAGTAGAATTGGCTTCATATAAAGAAAATAAACCTGTTTCAAAAATTGTGCCTTAGGAAAATCTTTTTAAAAGTTTATTTAATATGCCATGTTTCTTGAAGAAGAGATTACATACCTAAATAAAGAAAATCTTCCATTTAAAAACAGAAGAAAGAAAACAAGGCAGGTGAGAGATCCCAATCAATCTATTCTTGTGTTTAAAATTATATTAAAAAACCCAAACTTGATTAGAGAATAATGTATTTTTAAAGAGATATTACCGTAGATCTCCTTTTCTTACCAACCATGGTAGAAATGCTTCCCTCTGAACATTGGACACAGTCATAGCAGCAAACCTGTTTCCCCTCCTTAATTAATTTCCGGTACCCAGGATAGCAACTGTCTACACAGGTGGCAGAAGGTGGTGTCTAATGGGAAAGGGAAGAATAAATAATTAAGAAGAATTATAATCTGGCTTTTACTCAATCAGTCAGCAGTCATTCTCTGTAAATAAATCCTAAAACAGTCATTTTCTTGTAAGTTCTTTAATGCAAAATTTTTAATTCCTAGAACTTATTGCTAGATTCAGTCAGAATAGAGGTAAAAATCTGAACAGTGTTCTAACTGCTATTGAAAATTTGGATAAAAATCCCTTCACGATTCTTACATCATACATAAGAGAATTTGAAATGTCCTGAAGAGGGTCATGGAAGAATCTCTCACAATCTCTATCGATTATGGGGTGCCTCAGGGCTTGGTCCTGTCCCCCCTCCTTTTTAACATCTATATGAAACCACTGGGTGAGATCATTCAGCGACACGGGGTGAGGTATTATCAGTATGCGGATGATACCCAATTGTATATCTCCACCCCGTGTCCTTTCAGTGAAGCAGTCGACGTGATGTCCCGGTGCCTGGAAGATGTGAGTGTCTGGATGGGGGTGAACAGGTTTAGACTCAACTCTGACAAGACCAAGTGGCTTGGGTCTTGCCCCCCAAGGGTCATTCTGACGGTCAATCATTGTTCCTGGTGGGGGGTAAACTTACCTCCCTCAGTGCAGGCAAACAACTTGGGTGTCCTCCTGGACTCACAGCTAAATTTGGAACAACATCTATCGGCTGTGGCCAGGGGGACCTTTGGCCAGGTTTGTCTGGTGCACCAGTTGCGGCCTTATTTGGACCGGGAGGCTCTACTCACGGTTACTCATGCCCTTGTCACCTCAAGACTGATTTACTGTAATGCACTCTACATGGGACTACCCTTGAAGAACATTCGGAGGCTGCAGTTGGTTCAGAATGCAGCCGCGAAAGCGATTGTGGGCACGCCAAGGTACGCCCACATGTCACCTATTCTCCGTGAGCTGCACTGGCTTCCTGTGGGCCTCCGGACGCAATTCAAGGTGTTGGTTATCACCTTTAAAGCCCTTCATGGCTTAGGACCAGGTTACTTGCAGGACCGCATACTGCCACATATTTCCCAAAGACCGGTGAGGTCCCACAGATTGGGCCTCCTTTAGGTCCCGTCAGCCAGACAATATAGGGCCCTCGGGGAAGGGCCTTTTCTGTGGTGGCTCCGACATGGTGGAATAAACTTCCCCCCGAGATTCGAACTACTCCCACCTTGCCGGCCTTCAAAAAAGCCATTAAAACTCTCCTGTTCTGGCAGGTTTGTGGTTGATGTCCCCGGGGGGGATGGGACACAATTGGGACATGCTGTATGAATGCACTCATTTTTACTGTTATATTTATTGTTTTAATTTTGTATGCCGCCCTAAGTCCCTAGGGATTGGCCGGCATATAATTTTTATTAATAAATAAATAAATAAATAAATAAATAAATAAATAATAAACTTAATGAGCAGTCTTAATTTGACAAATAATAAGAAATAAACTTATATGAGAAATGTTGAATTTCTAAGAATTTTGGTTGGGAGTGACATCCATATTTAGTCTTCCTCACTTCCTTGAGCTGATGGCAAATATATTCCTTCGTAGCATTTGCTGTCCTTTTCCAATTATCTCTGTGTTGCATTGCCATTGGAGAATGGTGTCCTGATTCTCCATGTATAATAAATGTAGTCACAAATGAAGGCCAATATTTGTGTCCCAGTATAATATTGCAGGATCCAATCTGGGTCGGTCTCTGGGACCCGAGGTTGTATTCCAAGCTTTTGGACTTGTGTTGGAGACCGTCTTCTAGGAACTTCTCTCTAACACAGTATGTGCTGTTCTGTGTGTGGTATTTATAGTGCCTGTGGTAAGTGGCTTTTTAGATGTTGATGGCTGGCTTTTAAGTCATTAGCTTGTGCTGCCCAGCCCTCACCTTTTAAGTACTAGGCTAAATGTAAATCATCACTTCTAATCACTGACCAGGGCACCAGGCTTCAATCACTTCCCTGGCTGTTTTTGTGTCTGCTTGTCCAACAATCTTAAAAGTTGAAAATTGAATGTGTATCCTTGTCCATTGCAGTGTGAGGCTACCAATGAGTTTGGGGTTCCTCATCTGATGAATGTCAGAAATTCATGCAGGAGAAACAGTCCTGCATAAACTAGAACACCATGTATTTCATAACTACATATATAAATTCTGGTGCTGCTATGTGGATGAGATTTTTGTTATCATCAAGAGAAATGCACTTAAAGATTTTTGTGCCATTCTGAACTCCATCTTCCCCAACATACAGTTCACAATGGAGGAAGAAACAGCTAGGCGATTACCATTTGTAGGTCATAGTTATCCCAACATTTACCATTTGTAAATACAGAAGATGGAAGCCTAGAAACCACAGCTGAATGTCCATGGAGATTCTCAGTCATCCAGGTCATTATTATCGCAAATACTTTTTTATGAGACAATAGGACTCTGTTGTTTTTCTTTGAAGATGTTTTGCTTCTCATCCAAGAAAAAGCAATAGTTGCTTGCATAGCTTTATGGGTGGGATTTCTAACTTTTTATTGGAGAATTGTTATGTATGTATGCAGACTTGGTTTCACTCTTGACCATGCCGATACTTTGGAACTAATAAACATGTTCTTTGAGGAAGTTTCAAGCCTTGAAGTTCTGCTTTATTTGTCTCTGTCTGTCGGAACCATGACAGAATCATTACAGAAACAGTCCTGGGTGAGCTAGAACACCATTCATTTTAGAACTACACACCTAAATTCTGGTGCCGCTATGTGGATGAGATATTTGTCATCGTCAAGAGAAATACACTTACAGATTTTCATACCATACTGAACTCCATCCTCCCTAATATATAGTTCACAATGAAGGAAAAACAACTAGACATTTGCGATTTTTTGATGTACTTGTAAACACAGAAGATGGAAGCCTAGAAACTAGAGTTAAATGTTTATGGAGATTCTCAGTTATCCAGGTCATGGTTATCCCAAAAATTCTTTTTTACAAGGCAACTGGACTTTGCTATTTTTCTTTGAAGACGTTTCACTTCTCATCCAAGAAGTTTCTTCAGCTCTTGGATAAGAAGTGAAATGTCTTCAAAGAAAAACAAGAAAGTCCAGTTGCTGCATGAAAAAGCATCTTTGGGATACCTAGAAACCACAGTTTATCACAAGGCCACCAACGTTCCACAATTCTGAATTTCAACAGCAACCATCCACTGTCACACAAAAAGAGTTGCATCAGAACACTATATGGCAAGGTGAAAAGTCACTGGAATACCCAGCAAGACAAACAGCTGAAGAGCAGATACCTACATGAACAATTCAAGCAGAATGGGTGCCCACAATCATTTGTCACAAGATGTCTGTGCAACACGGTGGGGAGAGAAGGGAAGGTATAAGACCAACCACATGCAACAGCCTGACATATATCCAAAGCATTTCACAAGCAGTAGAATGCAGCTTCTGAGATGTACAAGGGGGCATTCCCACTGGAGATGCTACCATACGAGAACAAATTATCCAAATCAGGAAAGTAAATGCAGGTGTGGTGAGCGCAACACTTGGGGTGATGGTCAGCTTTGGTAGATGTCCAATTAATCTCTCCTATTCTGTGATGAGCAATAAAACAGGATAGCACATTAGTCCAATCTTGCCTGTATTTCAAAATGCATAGTATCAGTGCCTGCTGAAAAGCTATTCACTTCTGTAAAGCAGTAAATTTACTATACTTTTCCAAAGCACATCACTTGAAAAAACCACTATATCAAAATGGCCAGCCGCTGTCCCAAGATTTTTGAATTGGCTATGGGAAGCAAAAACTGTGAGTGGCAAGAGAAACATGCCCTGCAAAACTCCAGGGAGATGGGATGTGTAGGTTAGGCTGAAGTGGTAAATAGATGTGCTGACCTTTTTCATGCTTTGGTTCTGAATCTGATTCAACCATCGACTAAACAGTCAAATAAACCCATTAGTGGGAAAGTCCTCTGGACCCAGATGGTCCATAACCCCAGCCAGCAAAGCTCTCTTTCCCCACAATCTGAACGTATAATGTAGAATTGAGAATTGTTTCATTTTTCCAGGATACAAAATTGTTCTAACATCATTAGGAAGATTTCAAATGACCTTGGAACCACTCTGAGTTTACTTGTTTAAAATTCCAGAAATTGAGAAAATATCACAATTTTAGTTGTTTTTTTAAAATTCACCTGCTTAAATTTGGGATTCCATACAAGGGCAGTTGTATTAATGGTGAGGTCTTCCTTCTGAGAACTCTGAGGTTCAATATGTCCAACTTGGACCTTCTGAAAGGATCGATTGGGGAAAGTAATCAAGTTGATGATATCGTATGCTGCTGCCAGGTTTCCATTCTCATTGAAAGCTATTTCTTCCCCCGCACTATTGTTGAAATGGAGTTTTGTCAGAAATAAACGAAGCTAAAAGATAAGAGAGATAAGTGAGAAATTTAATGCTAATAGTAGGCAATAGGATTTACAGTTCCATGCTGTGATTTACCAAATGGCACATGTGCCATAGGTTCGTCACCACTGCCCTAGATCATTTCAGACAAATGCCTGTCCTATACCAGAGCTCCCCAACCTTTCTGGGTTGGCAGCCCAGAGGGAAAGGGAGTAGCAGGGAAATGTGCAAGTGCGCGTAGGTATGGGCAAACAAGTGCGTGCATGACAGTGGAACTTGGACCCGCAAACCTGTGGCTGTGCTTTTTCATGCCTCCTGCATGCCTGTGCGAGCAGGCTTCTAGCTCCTGCAAATGGGCTACTAGTGCCCATGTGCATGCAAAAATGGGTGGCTAACATTTGCATGCATGCACAAAAGGCCACTAACACCTGTGTGACACTGGCAGCAACCCTAGCGCTCCCACACTCGCCAACCATTCCGGCAGTTTGGTGACTCACAGACCGCAGGCCAGTACCGGGCCATGGACCACAGGTTGGAGACCCCTGCCCTATACCATTTCAGACAAATGGTTGTCTAATATCTTTTTAAAAACCTCCAATGTTGGAGCACCCACAACTTCTGGAAGAAAATCATTTCACTGATTAATTGTTCTAAATGTCAGGAAACGAGTCCTTAGTTTTAGGTTGTTTCTCTCCTTGATCAGTTTCCATCCATTACTTCTTATTCTGCCTTCAGATACTTTGGAGAATAGGTTTGTGGCAGCCCATTATA
This sequence comes from Crotalus tigris, assembly GCF_016545835.1. Lineage (NCBI taxonomy): Eukaryota > Metazoa > Chordata > Lepidosauria > Squamata > Viperidae > Crotalus > Crotalus tigris. The sequence continues at coordinate 49,293 of NW_024098508.1, read as the reverse complement.
TATAATGGGATGTCACCATATTTTTGGGAATTCTGTCCCAGAAAACATGATTAAGAAGTTCCATTGTGGGACTGAAAATATCTACACCAAGCATATCTTAGAGAAAGACAAATATTATCATCCTATCCTACCCCTGTCTCCAACTTTATTCCATTATTATGGATCATCGCACAGTCAGCCAGATGTTCAGACTGGATTTGGCATTTTCTCTACCTATCGAGTCTTTACCCAGGACCTGGGATAGGCAGATGTGGATGTTTGATGGTATTACAGATATCGTCGCAGGATGGAAGCAGTTCCTAGTAAGGCCGCCTTTTGCAATTGACTAATAGCGAATTTGTCAATGCCAATGGTGTTCAAGTGGTGCTGCAGTTGCTTTGGGATTGCACCCAAGGAGCCTATCACTATTGGTACTACCCTTGCTTGCTTTTGCCACAATCTTTCTATTTCTATTTGTAGGTCTTTGTATTTTGTTATCTCCTCCAGTTCTTTCTCTTCTATTCTGCTGTCTCCAGGCACTGCGATGTCCACTATCCAGACTTTTTTGTCTTTCTTATCGACAATTGTTAAGTCTGGGGTGTTATGTTGCAGGTGCTTGTCTGTTTGAATTCTGAAATCCCAGAGCAGTTTAATTTTATCATTTTCTATGACTTTCTCTATTTTATGATCCCACCAGTTTTTGTTTACAGGAAAATGATATTTTTTGCAGATCTTCCAATGCACCATTATTGCTACTTTGTCATGCCACTGCTTGTAGTCAGTCTGTGCAATCTTCTTGCAACAGCTTACCAGGTGGTCCACTGTTTCTTCAGCTTCTTTGCTTAGGCGGCACTTACTGTCTGTTGCTGTCTTCTCAATTTTGACTTTGTATGCATTTGTCCTTAAGGCTTGGTCTTGTGCAGCCAGAATTAGTCCCTCGGTCTCTTTCTTCAATTTTTCTGCGCTTAGCCATTGACAGGTCTTGTTATTATCTGCTTTCCCAGCTATTTTTTTAATGTATTGGCCATGTAGTGCTTTGTCTTCCCATGCCTCTATTCTGTTCTTCATTTGGTCCTTCTTGAAGGCCAGTTTGATCTCTCCAGTAGTCAGTAAGCCTTCCTGATATACTAATTTCAGTGCATCTTCATCATTGTTCTTCAGATATTCTTCCAAAGCCATTTTTTCTTTCAACCATCTGATGTACTTGTAGCATTCCACGCCCACCTATTTGTCTTGGTAGATAAAGTATATCAATGTCACTGCGTGGATGAAGGGCATGATTCATTTTCATTATTTTTCTAGTCTGCCTATCCATTGCTTTTAGTTCTGCTTGAGTCCAGTCCACCATTCCAGCTGTGTACCTAATGACTGGAATTGCCCATGTGTTGATTGCCTTTATGGTATTTCCTCCATTGAGTTTGGACTTTAAGATCTTCTTTACTCTCTTGATGTATTCACAGCTAATCTTTTTTTTGACGTCAGTATGCTTGATGTTGTCAGCTTGACGGATACCCAAGAATTTGTAGTAATCTTCCTTATCCTGACTCTTAATGTTATTTTCGTGGGGCATCTTGATTCCTTCAGTTTTCACTACTTTTCCTTGTTTGATAGTAAGTGTGGCACCTTTGTCCAAGCCAAACTCCATAACAATAACTTGGCTATATATACGGACAGTGTTGAGCAGTGATTCTATTTCAGATGATGTTTTTCCATACAGCTTCAGATCATCCATGTAAAGGAGATGGGATAGTCTGGTAGATGTTTTTGATGTTTGATAGCCATGTCCTGAGTTATTTAGTATTGTTGACAGAGGAAACAGTGCAATAACAAATAGTAATGGTGACAAAGAATCCCCTTGAAATATTCCTCTCTTGATATTAACCTCTCCCAGTCTCTCACCATTGATCTGCAACTGTGTCTTCCATTGTGCCATCGATCTTTGCACAAACTTTCTGATGTTTCTACTGACATCTGTTATTTCTAGGCACTTGATTATCCAGTCATGTGGCAGAGAGTCAAATACCTTTTTGTTATAACTGCAGCTGTGCTGTACATTAGTTGGTTTGTTTCTTGCAGTGAATTGGTGCTTATACTTGATATTGCAGTATTTGCATCTTTTAATGCTTGTGCTAGCAGTTTCCTTGGAACAAGCTTCTTCTGTTGTTTTTGTGCTGTTCTAGATGCTCAATTATTCTTTGTTTCAATTCTTTAATTTCTTTAGTTAGAGGGTTTTGTTCTTCCTGAGGAAGAGGTGCCTGGTTTCCAAATGAGAACAGTTGTATATCTCTGCTGGATCCCTTCACTGCCAATTCCCCCTGGTTTGCCTGTACATTCTGAACTACTTCTGGTAAGGCTTTGATTTCTTTGCCCTGGGTAAATCTTTGCAGTTCATCCAATTCTGTTTCTGTGAATACTTTATTTCATATTATTATTATTGTTGTTATTATTATCGATCATCGCACAGTCAGCCAGATGTTCAGACTGGATTTGGCATTTTGTCTACCTATCGAGTCCTTACCCAGGACCTGGGATAGGCAGATGTGGATGTTTGATGGTATTACAGATATCGTCGCAGGATGGAAGCAGTTCCTAATAAGGCCGCCTTTTGCAATTGACTAATAGCGAATTTGTCAATGCCAATTGTGTTCAAGTGGTGCTCCAGTTGTTTTGGGATTGCACCCAAGGAGCCAATGACTATTGGTACTACCCTTGCTTGCTTTTGCCACAGTCTTTCTATTTCTATTTGTAGGTCTTTGTATTTTGTTATCTTCTCCAGTTCTTTCTCTTCTATTCTGCTATCTCCAGGCACTGCCACGTCCACTATCCAGACTTTTTTGTCTTTCTTATCGACAATTGTTAAGTCTGGGGTGTTATGTTGCAGGTGCTTGTCTGTTTGAATTCTGAAGTCCCAGAGCAGTTTAATTTTATCATTTTCTATGACTTTCTCTATTTTATGGTCCCACCAGTTTTTGCTTACAGGCAAATGATATTTTTTGCAGATCTTCCAATGCACCATTGTTGCTACTTTGTCATGCCGCTGCTTGTAATCAGTCTGTGCAATCTTCTTGCAACAGCTTACCAAGTGGTCCACTGTTTCTTCAGCTTCTTTGCATAGGCGGCACTTACTGTCTGTTGCTGTCTTCTCAATTTTGACTTTGTATGCATTTGTCCTTAAGGCTTGGTCTTGTGCAGCCAGAATTAGTCCCTCGGTCTCTTTCTTCAATTTTCCTGCTCTTAGCCATTGCCAGGTTTTATTATTATCTGCTTTCCCAGCTATTTTTTTCATGTATTGGCTATGTAGTGCTTTGTCTTCCCATGCCTCTATTCTGTTCTTCATTTGGTCTTTCTTGTAGGCCAGTTTGGTCTCTCCAGTAGTTAGTAAGCCTTCCTGATATACTAATTTCAGTGCATCTTCATCATTGTTCTTCAGATATTCTTCCAGAGCCATTTTTTCTTCTTCAACCATCTGATGTACTTGTAGCATTCCACGCCCACCTATTTGCCTTGGTAGATAAAGTCTATCAAAGTCACTGCGTGGATGAAGGGCATGATTCACTGTCATTATTTTTCTGGTCTGCCTATCCATTGCTTTTAGTTCTGCTTGAGTCCAGTCCACTATTCCAGCTGTGTACCTAATGACTGGGATTGCCCCGGTGTTGATTGCCTTTATGGTATTTCCTCCATTGAGTTTGGTTTAAGATCTTCTTCACTCTCTTGATGTATTTAATCTTTTTCTTGACTTCATCTTCTTCACTCTCTTGATGTATTCACCTCTAATCTTTTTCTTGACTTCAGTGTGCTTGATGTTGTCAGCTTGAAGGATACCCAAGTATTTGTAGTACTCTTCCTCATCCAGACTCTTAATGTTATTTTCGTGGGGCATCTTGATTCCTTCAGTTTTCATTATTTTTCCTTGTTTGATAGTAAGTGTGGCACATTTGTCCAAGCCAAACTCCATTACAATATCTTGGCTATATATACGGACAGTGTTGAGCAGCGATTCTATTTCAGATGATGTTTTTCCATACAGCTTCAGATCATCCATGTAAAGGAGGTGGGATAGTCTGGCAGATGTTTTTGATGTTTGATAGCCATGTCCTGAGTTATTCAGTATTGTTGACAGAGGAAACAGTGCAATAACAAATAGTAATGGTGATAATGAATCTCCTTGAAATATTCCTCTCTTGATATTAACCTCTCCCAGCCTCTCACCATTGATCTGCAACTGTGTCTTCCATTGTGCCATCGATCTTTGCACAAATTTTCTGATGTTTCTACTGACTCCTGTTATTTCTAGGCACTTTATTATCCAATCATGTGGCAGAGAGTCAAATGCCTTTTTGTAGTCAATCCATGCCACATTCAGGTTGGTCTTCCTTCTCTTGCAGTTTTCCAAGATCATTTTGTCTATTAGGAGTTGATCTTTTGTTCCTCTGCTATTGGGGCGGTTTCCTTTCTGCTCAGGTGGAAAGAGATTATTTTCAACTAGATGCTGTTGTACTGCATCAGCTACCACACCAGTTAGTAATTTGAAAGTTGTTGGTAAGCAGGTAATTGGCCTGTAGTTACCTGGTGTTGCCCCTTTTGCTGGATTTTTCATTATTAGGTAGGTTTTCCCAGTTGTTAGCCACTTTTCAATTTCTCCTCCTTGTAATATATTGTTGAACTGCTTGGCAATGAGTGGTGTATAACAGTTAGATGTTTCAACCAAAACCCATGCAGTTCATCTTCACCTGGTGCTGACCAATTTTTGATTTTCTTTGCTCTTTTTTCTACCATTTTTGTTGTTATTACTAGTTCTTTCATTTCAACTTCTGTTTTATTTGCATCCACCTCTTTTAACCAAGCCGCATCCTTGTTGTATTTCTTTGGGTTATCCCATATCTGCTTCCAGAACTGCACTGTTTCTTCCTTGTCAGGTACTGACTGATTCCTTGCAGTTTCTCCATTGATGGATTGGTAGAAACGTTTCTGATTGGATTGAAATTGGAGGTTCTGCCTATAGTTTGCAATTCGAGCTTCATATCTACTGATTTTCCTGGCTATAGCTGTTATTTGTTGCTTTATTATTTCCAGTGCTTCCTTGATCTTCCTTGTTTCTAAGTGGTATTTCTTCATTAGGTATTCTTTGGTCTTCTTGTTCTTCAGCTTCTTTTCTTTCATCTGTTCTAGCTTGCTTGCATCTGATCTTAACTTGCTGATCTTATTTTCTAGTCTAACCTTCCATTTTTGTGGTGCACTATTTATTTGTTTTTCTTCTTTGTTGATTTTGCATCCCAGGTATTCAGTTATAACTGCAGCTGTGCTGTACATTAGTTGGTTTGTTTCTTGCAGTGAATTGGTGCTTATACTTGATATTGCAGTATTTGCATCTTTTAATGCTTGTGCTAGCTATTTCTTTGGAACAAGCTTCAATGCAGGTAGCCTTATTCTGTTGTTTTTGTGCTGTACTAGATGCTCAGTTATTCTTTGTTTCCATTCTTTTATTTCTTTAGTTAGAGGGTTTTGTTCTTCCTGAGGACGGGGTGCCTGATTTCCAAATGAGAACAGTTGTATATCTCTGCTGGATTCCTTCACTGCCAACTCCCCCTGGTTTGCCTCTACATTCTGAATTACTTCTGGTAAGGCTTTGATTTCTTTGCCCTGGGTAAACCTTTGCAGTTCGTCCAATTCTGTTTCTGTGAATACTTTATTTCGTGTTATAAATCGGCGTTGATCTGCTAGTCTCTGTTCTGTTATTTCTGATTCTGGATGTTGTTCTTTCCAGAACTGGTGCATTGTTTTAGATATCCTCTTCTTGTTGGACTTGATCTGTAGTAACAGATCATTATTTCTTTGTTTTCCATCACTGTGTATCTGCGACGGGTAAACACCTTTTCTTCCAGTAGTTCTGCAGCTGCTGGCCCTGGTTGCTCAGCCAACAATCCTGAGTCCTGTAACCATTTTTCACCAGATATCCAGGAACTCCAATATCTAGTGCAGACCTTGTTAACCCGGGCAACATCCGAGCCGGTATGGCATTCTGAAATTTACGTCTCACCATATTTTTTATGGAAGAGACACTCTTTGTCTGACTCCTCTGATGAGACCTGTCCAGTGAGGTTGAACCTCTGGCATAGCTCTCATCTTCCTCAGAGTACACAAGCCCCACAACCACGTCAAGGTAGTGCCTCACTGGGGAATTATTATTATTATTATTATTATTATTATTATTATTATTATTATTATTATTATTACTATTGTATAGAAATTCCTCCTTCTCTCTACTTTAGTGAATTTTTCTTCTGCTACTCAACCAGAAAGTGCTACAAAAAAGGTAGTCTTTTTCTGGATTTGAGAATTTTGGGAACTGAAGATTGGAAAGGGAGCAGAAAGCCCCTGGGAGAAAAATTACTTCCATATATCTAATGTGATACCTAAAATATAGAACAATACCTAAAAATATAACAATATGGCGACAAGAAATAAGGAATAAGCAATTTCAGAGATTACCACCAAGCGTCTAGACAACTAAAAATTATAAACAGCAATTTTAAATTTTTAGATATGTAATTCTTCTACTCTAGAGGAGTAGCTTAATGAAGAACCTGATAATGTTACTTGTTGTATGCCTACCTGTGAGATGTAAGCGATCAGGAATCAGAACAGTACTACAATTTTATTTCCTGCTATCTATACACGAGACTCTGAACTACTAATGGCCAAGGTGAATTTTGTAAAAATTGAAATTAATATGTTATTATGGCTACATTCCCATTAAAGTAGAAGGCACTATAACTCACTTGCCAAGGTTGGACTTTCAGAAAATTCCACTTCTCTCCATTGCCCGTTCTCTTCTGCCTGGCTCTGGATGAATACATAGTATGGAGACTATGTGCCACAGCATACACAGCATTGTAAATATTGTAGCTCTGGCCAGACATCTCCATTTCAAAGACAGTTCCAGGGAGACTCTGCAGATCCTCTTTCCCAGTGCAATTTCCTTTGCCTGATGCATACATTTTGTACATTGGAAATGAACAGGTAAATGCAGCACCCCAGAACTGAGGTAGGAAATACATTTTAGAGTGAAATGGATTTAGGTTCTCAAGGAACTTTTGAAAACCTGGTACCATATTTGTGTGTAGGGCAAAAGACAAGCTGCCATTGAAGGACAATGCTGTGAATTTCTGGGGCTCAAAGACAGAAGTGACATCCCACAAAGCACTTATGATCCAAACCCTCTCTATGGGGAGCCTGCTACTAATTTCATACCATTCAAGAATTACTCGTAAGCCTTCTATAGATTGCATGTCCCCATAAACAACTATTACATTGGTTTTACTATACCATAGGAAAAGTGCTATGTTATTTAGATTATTCTTCCGGAATGTACTGTGCTCATAATTTATCAGTCTTGGAATAAATTGAATGAAAGAAATGCAAATATCTCTCTGAATTAATTTTGGCCTCAGAATTCTGAAAAATCTCTCTCCAGTGGTGTCTTCTGGGATGAGAAGGCCGATCCAATTCCATCCAAAATGTTTCAAGAGCTGAATAATCCCAACATAGTGAAGGTTTTCATTAGGAGTCATCCAGAAGAAAGAAGGAAACTGCATTTTATCACTCAATGCAAGGTCAAAAGAGCCATAACTGAGCTGCAGAGAAGGAATAATAATGATATACTTTTAGACTATTTATTGCTTCTGCAGACACATCCAAAAATGGAAGTACGTACATTTCTTTTGGATACTGTTTTTCCATAGAAAATCTTGATGGGAAAGACAAATACTAAACCTGGGGCTGAACAAATCTTTCCTCAGAGCTTTTGCAACCAGACCATCATTAGCATTCCATTCAACAATTTTTAGACAAAAATCATCTCAGTCTTTGATTGTGCTAACCAGAAATAGAGAGGACAGAGGAATGAGTAACAAGAGAGGAGCCTTATTCATTAAGGACCTGACAGTATCTGAGAGTATTCATCTGGCATTTTATATTATAAGGCTAAGATAACTAGTGCTTTACTGATAAATGTATGTTGTGACTTTACAGAAAGAGGAGAAAGTCAAAGAAATTGAGGCACAGCCAGAAGATGGAGAGACAACATCAGACACACTATTACAGCATCAATTAGAAATGGTTGAGTCCACCAGAAGAGCAAGAACCAGAATTTTGTATCTCTCTCAACACCCGAAAAAGAAGAAGAAGAAGAAGAAGAAGAAGAAGAAGAAGAAGAAGAAGAAGAAGAAGAAGAAGAAGAAGACAGAAACAATGATATCTACACCATTTCTTACAAACAAAATATGATGTTCGTGCTTATTAAGAATTAATTGATACATTACATTTCTCTGGGAAAATAAATAAATAAATAAAACTACCCCAAATCAGCTCCCCAATATTGCAGCTGTTTTTGAGGGGTTCTCTCCACTTTTAACCACAACTCTTTCCTTTCTTGTGCATTGATGTGAGCCCGGATACCTACCTGTGGAATTTTGTAGGCATTTAATATGTTGGCCATCTGTATGGTGTTCTGGGAAAAGAGATCTCCAATGACAGCCATGATGTTTTGCTCCTTTCCCCTCCTATAATTGAGGGGACAACGGCCTTCAACAAAGAAAAGAGTCAAAAGGTTCTCAGAGGCTTTCAGTGCTTGAAAACCATTGTCATAGACCTTGGAGACTAAGGTGATGTTGGGTAACAAGTTCTCATTCACGTTGATCTCCTGAATGGCAAAACTGAAGGCTAGGATATGCTGTAGGTTTTTAGGCAATGGCCTGCAAGAAGAGTTTCAGTTAGTTCTACAATCTTAGAATGTGACAAGGATTGGATTTAGATAGACTTCTTTGATAATGCTTTTCTCTTTGCCTAAAATGATGTATTTGTCTGCTTTAATGAGTATTAGAGAAGTGAAGAGTGCCCCCATATTCTGAAGCATTTCTTTGAAAAAGAATAAAACCTTCATTCTTAAATTTCAGTAGTTAAGATATTCCAGAGGTGAGGAAAGCATGGAATGAGGAGCTGTGATGGAATGTCTGAATGTAACTTGAGGATCATGTGGTCATCTATGCATCATACTTTGAGAAGTTTAAAACAGGGTTTTAATGCAATTGAAAGGATTATTTCTTATGTGTAGCATAGCAATGAAATTGGAGGGCAGAAACTGATGAATTGTGCCAACTGTTAAGACAATCCAAATACTCAAAATGTACTGTAATATTTGATCACACTCATATATATAAAAATGACCCTCCTTTCTATGCCTTAAAGTACTAAAAAGACATACTGCACGGTAATTAGAAATCTCAAGCCACCATAATCTATTTAAAATGAAAATCTTGGTATATAGAAGTGTTTGCAAATAAGGAATAAATGATAAAATCCTAATGATGTCATTATATATTATGAGAATCACAGATATATATTTATAAATTTTATTAAAATATCATGCTAGATATTTTTGACAAGGATTCTTTTTCTTTTTGCATACAACATAAAGAAAATAGAGGAACAATATTGTTAAAATTAAACTTAGGAGTTTTTTTATGATCAGATTAATTCTTGTGTAGCAACAACCACATGAAAAACCAGGAAACTACAAGGCTACATTCAACAGCTATATTCCAGCACCTGACTAAGAGAGATTTATAAATAAGAATCATGCCTAAACCAGTTTTGATTCTCATTTACAGTGGAAAAATTTTAATGGGAATCTCTTGAATTCAATCACATTAAAAAAAACTTGAAAGGTTTCTTTCAAAAGAGTACTTGCCTTCCACGCAAGGATCCTTCTGGGTGTTCCATAAAGTGGAGTAAAGGCCATTCAGGATATATAGTAGACACAAATTCTCCAATGATTATATCATTGGAGAGGGCAGGGAAATTAAGCTTAAAACGTCCTTTGTCACCACACATGGGGTTAAAGGTCTTGCTGAAAGAAGCCTTGAGAAAAAGGACAGAGAGTAGAAACACATGGCAAAGTATCTGAGTCCTTTTGAATACCAAAGGAATTTGGCTCCAATCACAGCAGTGCAGGCACATCTTCCTCACAGCACTTTGCCTGCAACAATGAAAGAGAATCTCTGTTGGTTTTATGCATAACTAAAGTTGTAGATTACAATAATTATCATCGGAGTGATTAATAATGCAACTTACTGAACCTCATGAAGTTGTTGTTAATAGTAAAATTAAATTGTTAAGTGTTTAAGTGTTCTGTGCTTTCCCAAAAAACAAGTTTAATTAATTAATTCTGACAATTATGAAGTAGGTAAATCCCTTTCCCAAAGCTACTCAACTATTTTTCCAGTTGAAGAAATTGTTTGGTCCAAGCACATCTCTTGGCTACTCCAAATCAAGAAAGAAAAAGTGATCTTGGGATCATAACAGATTTGGGGAACCGAGTCTTGCTTTCCCCTTACAAAGAAAGCAATGCTGGTTAAAAGGAGGAAGAGATAATTTAATAGCCAGATAAATTCTCCCTTCTCATCTCACAACCTCCTAATTCATAAAAAAATACTTATTTCATCACTTTGCTGAAATGGTCATATTGGAAAAAGAAACTCTGTAGTTTTATTAGAACTCTATTCTAATAAAAGGGCAATTGGATGAACTGTGGAGAATGGAGACTACTTTGTAGGCACCAGCTACTTAACTCATTAAAATTGGTTGTGGCTGTTCCCTCCCCCTGGACTCTTGGGCAACTTCCTGTCACCATTTTTTTCCTGTTCATTGCTGAAAGAGACAGATACAGCTGCTGACTACTGCTCTATCATGGTGGCTGAATAGTTGTCTGGAAGGCTTTGATCTTGATGCACTTTGAAAGAGGTGGTGAGTTTTGAGAGAGGGATCTCCTGCATCATTGCCTGAAGCAGTGGAAAAGAAGAGGCTTGGTCCTCTATCAAAACTCACCATCCTCTGTGAAGGATGAGGAACGGCAATTCTTCTTTCAGCTTGAAATTAGGTTCACTATTACTAAACCATATTTCTATAGGTCTATAAGGTTGGTCTTATAGTCATTGTTTTTCTAAAAAAAACCTTCTTAAAATGGCAAAGAGATATATTAGGTAGGCACCTTGATTTATATTATTCCAAACTCTTACATTGCTTTTATTGAAAAAAGAACCCCAGAAATTTCAGTGGCTTTAAAAATGGCATATATGTAATAAATCCTGCATTAAATACAATAGAAATAATAACATTAAAATAAACCAGCATAATTTTATCACTCAAAAGCTTAATGACCATACAGATATAATTGTATAATTTTTGCATAGCAGCAAAGTGCTAGATTGACCACTCCCTTCTCTTAGGAATTAGTTTCCATGAATGAATGAATGAAGTAAAGTATATAGTGGTACCTTGGTACTCAACTGCTTTCAAACTCATCAAATTTGGTAGTCAATACATTTCGACATGAACATTTTGTGCTGGTATTCATTGTTTGTTTGATGCACAAGCTTGAACTTCTTGGCATTGGCTGCCATTATTCCTTATGAGAAAAAATTGTTTGGTACTCGTTGTTTTTAGTCCTCATCATGCTTCGCTGAACAAATTAACAACGACTACTAGGGTACCACTGTATTTGTCAGTTGTTAGTTTGATTTTTTTTGAAGAAGTATAAAGAATAATTATCTCTTCTTCTATTCTTTTCATTTTTGGAGAATGCCACTATACTGACACATATTTCCACTTTGTCACTTAAACACTCATTTTATCTTTAACATGTTAGAATGGAAGATTTCAGCATCTTACCAAAAGATAAGTAGAAGCACAGGAGAGATATAAAGATGTTCTACAATTTGGCCACAACTAAATAGCTAATGTCAGACGTGCAGAAAGCATGGAATGAGGAGCTGAGGTGGAATGTCTGAGTGTCACTTGAGGATCATGTGGTTTAAAACAGGGTTTTAATGCAATTGAAAGGATTATTTCTTATGTGTAGTATAGCAATGAAATTGGAGGGCAGAAACTGATGAATTGTGCCAACTGTTAAGACAATCCATTTTTTTCCTGTTCATTGCTGAAAGAGACAGATACAGCTGCTGACTACTGCTCTATCATGGTGGCTGAATAGTTGTCTGGAAGGCTTTGATCTTGATGCACTTTGAAAGAGGTGGTGAGTTTTGAGAGAGGGATCTCCTGCATCATTGCCTGAAGCAGTGGAAAAGAAGAGGCTTGGTCCTCTATCAAAACTCACCATCCTCTGTGAAGGATGAGGAACAGCAATTCTTCTTTCAGCTTCAAATTAGGTTCACTATTACTAAACCATATTTCTATAGGTCTATAAGGTTGGTCTTATAGTCATTGTTTTTCTAAAAAAAAACCTTCTTAAAATGGCAAAGAGATATATTAGGTAGGCACCTTGATTTATATTATTCCAAACTCTTACATTGCTTTTATTGAAAAAAGAACCCCAGAAATTTCAGTGGCTTTAAAAATGGCATATATGTAATAAATCCTGCATTAAATACAATAGAAATAATAACATTAAAATAAACCAGCATAATTTTATCACTCAAAAGCTTAGTGACCATACAGATATAATTGTATAATTTTTTGCATAGCAGCAAAGTTCTAGTTTGACTACTCCCTTCTCTTAGGAATTAGTTTCCATGAACGAATGAATGAAGTAAAGTATATAGTGGTACCTTGGTACTCAACTGTTTTCAAACTCATCAAATTTGGTAGTCAATACATTTCGACATGAAAAGTTTGTGCTGGTATTCATTGTTTGTTTGATGTACAAGCTGGAACTTCTTGGCATTGGCTGCCATTATTCCTTATGAGAAAAAATTGTTTGGTACTCATCGTTTTTAGTCCTCATCATGCTTCCATGAACAAATTAACAATGAGTACTAGGGTACCACTGTATTTGTCAGCTGTTAGTTTGATTTTTTTTGAAGAAGTATAAAGAATAATTATCTCTTTTTCTATTCTTTTCATTTTTGGAGAATACAACTATACTGACACATATTTCCACTTTGTCACTTAAACCTCATTTTATCTTTAACATGTTAGAATGGAATTTCAGCATCATATCAAAAGATAAAGTAGAAGCACAGGAGAGATGTAAAGATGTTCTACAATTTTAGATGTTCTACAACTAAATACCTAATGTCATTGAGGGGTGAAGTGACCTAGAGGTAGAGTTCCCTTCTCATAATAAGGAGGCTGTGGGTTTAATCCTATGTGTAGTGGCAGATGTTTCTCTCTCTGGGCACAATGAGTAATTGTCTGCTGTGAACTCTGCATAGACATCAGGAAGGACATCTGGCCAGTAAACACTTGAGTTCCATTCAGTTGCCCCAACTCCACCATGATGCAAGGGATTGCAAGGTTGTTAAAAGAAAAAAATTAGCTAATGTCATTATATAGAGCAGGGATGTCAAACTGTCGGCCCCTGGGCCAGATGCATCCTAGCAAAACCGCACCCACCCCATTACCAGCAATGGAAAAAAAGTCACAATATGTCATGACACGTCATGAGATGTTTCGAGTTTGACACTGCTGATATAGAGGAAAAATATATTAACTGATTTTAAGATGTTTGTTCTCCAGCTTCATGTTTATATTTGTACTGAAACTCAAGGAGTCACAAATTAGTGGCAAATGAGGACCCAGATTATTGGGGGCAATATGCAAGTAATGCTTACATGGTAAACTGTGCAGAGAGTGCTGAAATTGCTATGGAGCTGTATACAAGTTGTTGTATTCAAAAATGGAAGAAGACATAGATTCCTGAATAAAATATAGCTATCAAGCTATGAAGCTATATTTAGGCCATCCAAATTACTTCTGTACTTGAGGAGATTTTCTGCCTGGGTATTTCAACAAAATAGTGATTTGTTATTAGCAATGTCAGTAATAAAAGCTATATAGCTTTATAACTTTATAGCTCTTGAATCTGATCCCCATCCCCTGAAATTTAAAATGTGATAAAAAAAGAAAATGTGTTGGAAAGAGGACACCAATAAATACACGACTATAAATCATATTAGCATTTTATTTTAATTTAATATAAAGAAGATAAAATTAGTTGTGGACATCCTAGCCACTATATTTCTGAATGTAGTTTTCAATTTATGGATCAAAGACAAAGACGTCTTCATCCAGAAAAAAGAGTGCACATTTTTTCCTTGTTATTGTGTGTTTCTTACATTAAGAGCCCTGGTGGCATAGTGTTAGAAGACAGTATTGCATACAAAGTCTGCCTACAGCCTGGAGTTTGATCTTGACGAGGCTCAAGGTTCGCTCAGCTTTCCAACCTTCTGAGGTTGGTAAATGAGGACCCAGATTGTTGGGGGTAATATGCAAGTAATGCTTACATGGTAAACTGTGCAGAGAGTGCTGAAATTGCTATGGAGCTGTATACAAGTCTAAATGTTATTGCTTTCAAAAATGGAAGAAGATATCTATTCCTGAATAAAATTCTTTGACCAATCATCTGTTATGTTTTCTTCAGCTAAATTAGGAATTAGGGCAGCATTTACGCTGCACTTGAAACCACACTAGTCTTTTTCCTAACTAGCTGCTCTCTGGTATTCAGCTCTGGTCTCAGCATGATAATATAGCACTTGGGCATAAAAATGCAACCTAATAAGCCACCACTTGAGGCCAAGATAGAGAAGACCTCCACAGCCACCATGGATTTCCCCTTAGTGCTTAAGTAGGTGGGCACAAAGGAGACCCAAACACTGCAAAAGGCCAGCATGCTGAAGGTGATGAGTTTGGCTTCATTGAAACTGTCGGGCAACTTCCGGGCAAAGAAGGCCACCATGAAGCTGATGAGGGCCAAAAGCCACATGTAGCCCAGAACAGAATAAAACATGATCTCGGAGCCTTCGTTGCATTGCACTAAGATCTCATCCAATTGGGAATGCATGTCCAACTCTGGGAAAGGAGGAGAAATGGTCAACCACACAACACAGATGCTTGTTTGAATAAGTGAGCAAAAAACAATGACTGAGACAGACAGCCTTTTCCCTACCCACCACCTCATTCGGTTCCCTGGCTTTGTGGCTATGAAGGCCAGAACCACAGTGATGGTTTTGGCTAACACACAAGATACCGCGATGGAGAAGACAACTCCAAAAACTGCTTGCCGGAGGAGACATGTGACTATCCCTGGGCATCCGAGGAAGAAGAAAGAGCAGAGAAAACACAGCAGGAGTGAGAAAAGCAAAGTGCAGGTGATATCCCAATTGTTGGCTTTGACAATGGAGTGTTTTGGTAGCAGATAAATGTCCCTATCACTAAAATTGTGATTACAGCAAAAGAAACAGCAAAGCTAGTCAGGATTTCTCCCAGGAATTCTTTGTAGGATAAGTAGGTGATAATTTTCGGAATGCAGTGATGATGCTTCTCATTTGCATATTGTTCTTCTGGGCACCTCTCACATTGCTTGGAATCTAAGAACCATAAATAAGATTTTTAAAAATTCTACACATTGAATTGATATTAGGTTTTAACAATTATTCCTTGCTGAAACAGTTTTTGGAATCTTCACACATAAAGGTATGGTTGTATTCTGAGCAAGTTTCCATATTACCACTTGAATCTGATAAGTAGAATTGGCTTCATATAAAGAAAATAAACCTCTTTCAAAAATTGTGCCTTAGGAAAATCTTTTTAAAAGTTTATTTAATATGCCATGTTTCTTGAAGAAGAGATTACACACCTAAATAAAGAAAAGCTTCTATTTAAAAAAAGGAAGAAAGAAAACAAGGCAGGTGAGAGATCCCAATCAATCTATTCTTGTGTTTAAAATTATATTAAAAAACCCAAACTTGATTAGAGAATAATGTATTTTTAAAGAGATATTACCGTAGATCTCTTTTTCTTACCAACCATGGTGGAAATGCTTCCCTCTGAACATTGGACACAGTCATAGCAGCAAACCTGTTTCCCCTCCTTAATTAATTTCCGGTACCCAGGATAACAACTGTCTACACAAGTGGCAGAAGGTGGTGTCTAATGGGAAAGGGAAGAATAAATAATTAAGAAGAATTATAATCTGGTTTTTACTCAATCAGTCAGCAGTCATTCTCTGTAAATAAATCCTAAAGCAATCATGTTCTTGTAAGTTCATTAATTCTTGAATTCCTAGAACTGATTGCTAGATTCAGTCGGAATAGAGGTAAACATCTGAACAATCTTCTAACTGCTATTGAAAATTTGTATAACAGTCCCTTCACAATTCCTACATCATACATAAGAGAATTTGAAAAGTCCTGAAGATGGTCATAGAAGAATCTCTCACAAACTTAATGAGCTGTCTTAATTTGACAAATAATAAGAAATAAACTTATATGAGAAATGTTGAATTTCTAAGAATTTTGTTTGGGAATGACATCCATATTTAGTCTTCCTCACTTCCTTGAGCTGATAGCAAATATATTCCTGCCTAGCATTTGCCGTCCTTTTTCAATTATCTCTGTGTTGCATTGCCATTGGAGAATGGTGTCCTGATTCTCCATGTATAATAAATGTAGTCACAAATGAAGGCCAATATGTGTGTCCCAGGATAATATTGCAGGATCCAATCTGGGTCGGTCTCTGGGACCCGAGGTTGTATTCCAAGCTTTTGGACTTGTGTTGGAGCCCATCTTCTAGGAACTTCTCTCTAACACAGTATGTGCTGTTCTGTGTGTGGTATTTATAGTGCCTGTGGTAAGTGGCTTTTTAGATGTTGATGGCTGGCTTTTAAGTCATTAGCGTGTGCTGCCCAGCCCTCACCTTTTAAGTACTAGGCTAAATGTAAATCATCACTCCTAATGACTGACCCGGGCACCAGGCTTCAATCACTTCCCTGGCTGTTTTTGTGTCTGCTTGTCCAACAATCTTAAAAGTTGAAAATTGAATGTGTATCCTTGTCCATTGCAGTGTGAGGCTACCAATGGGTTTGGGGCTCCTCATCTGATGAATGTCAGGAGTTCATGCAGGAGAAACAGTCCTGCATGAACTAGAACACCATATATTTCATAACTACATATCTAAATTCTGGTGCTGCTATGTGGATGAGATTTTTGTCATCATCAAGAGAAAAGCACTTAAAGATTTTCGTGCCATTCTGAACTCCATCTTCCCCAACATACAATTCACAATGGAGGAAGAAACAGCTAGGCAATTACCATCTGTAAACACAGAAGGTGGAAGCCTAGAAACCACAGCTAAATGGCTATGGAGATTCTCAGTCATCCAGGTCATAGTTATCCCAAAGTTTATCATTTGTAAACACAGAAGATGGAAGCCTAGAAACCACAGCTAAATGTCTATGGAGATTCTCAGTCATCCAGGTCATTATTATCCCAAATTCTTTTTTATGAGTCAATAGGACTTTGTTGTTTTTCTTTGAAGACGTTTTGCTTCTCATCCAAGAAAATGCAATAGTTACTTGCATAGCTTTATGGGTGGGATTTCTAACTTTTTATTGGGGAATTGTTATGTATGTATCCAGACTTGGTTTCACTCTTGACCATGCTGACACTTTGTAACTAATAAACATGTTCTTTGAGGAAGTTTCAAGCCTTGGAGTTCTGCTTTATTTGTCTCTGTCTGTCGGAACCATGACAGAATCATTACAGAAACAGTCCTTGGTGAACTAGAACACCATTCATTTCAGAACTACACACCTAAATTCTGGTGCCGCTATGTGGATGAGATATTTGTCATCGTCAAGAGAAATACACTTACAGATTTTCATACCATACTGAACTCCATCCTCCCTAATATACATTTTGTAATGAAGGAAAAACAGCTAGGCAATTAAATTTTTAGATGTACTTGTAAACACAGAAGATGGAAACCTAGAAACCAGAGCTAAATGTCTATGGAGATTCTCAGTTATCCAGGTCATGGTTATCCCAAATATGCTTTTATACAAGGCAACTGGACTTTGCTATTTTTCTTTGAAGACGTTTCACTTCTCATACAAAAAGCTTCTTCAGCTCTTGGATGAGAAGTGAAATGTCTTCAAAGAAAAACAAGAAAGTCCAGTTGCGGCATGAAAAAGCATCTTTGGGATACCTAGAAACCACATTTTATCACAAGGCTACCAACATTTCACAATTCTGAATTTCAACATCAACCATCCACTGTCACACAAAAAGAGTTGCATCATAACAGTATAAGCAAGGTGAAAAGTCACTGGAGTAACCAGCATGACAAACAGCTGGAGAGCAGGTAGCTACATGAACAATTCAAGCAGAATGGGTGCCCACAATCATTTGTCATAAGATGTCTGTTCAACACGGTGGGGAGAGAAGGTAAGAAAGAAGATATAAGACCAACAACATGGCACAAGCTGACATATATCCAAAGCATTTCACAAGCAGTAGAATGCAGATTCTGAGATGTACAAGGGGGCATTCCTACCGCAGAGGCTACCATATGAGAACAAATTATGCCAATCAGGAAAGTAAATGCAGGTGTGGTGAGCGCAAGACTTGGGGTGATGGTCAGTTTTAGTAGATGTCCAATTAATTTCTCCTATTCTGTGATGAGCAATAAAATGGGATAGCACATTAGTCCAATCTTGCCTGTATTTCAAAATGCATAAGCATCAGTGCCTGCTGAAAAGCTATTCACTTCTCTAAAGCAGGAAATTTACTATAGTTTTTCAAAGCACATCACTTGAAAAAACCACTATATCAAAATGGCCAGCAGCTGTCCCCAGATTTTTGAATTGGCTATGGGAAGGAAAAACTGTGAGTGGCAAGAGAAACATGCCCTGCAATACTCCAGGGAGATGGGATGTGTATGTTAGGCTGAAGTGGTAAATAGATGTGCTGACCGTTTTCATGCTTTGTTTCTCAAACTGATTCAACCATCGACTAAACAGTCAGATAAACCCATTAGTGGGAAAGTTCTCTGGACCCAGAAGGTTCTTAACCCCAACCAGCAAAGCTCTCTTTCCCCACAATCTGAAAGTATAATGTAGAATTGAGAATTGTTTCATTTTTCCAGGATACAAAATTGTTCTAACATCATTAGGAAGATTTCAAATGACCTTGGAACCACTCTGAGTTTACTTGTTTAAAATTCCAGAAATTGAGAAAATATCACCATTTTAGTTGTTTTTTTTAAATTCACCTGCTTAAATTTGGGATTCCATATAATGGCAGTTGTATTAATGGTGTGGTCTTCCTTCTGAGAACTCTGAGGTTCAATATGTCCAACTTGGACCTTCTGAAAGGATCGATTGGGGAAAGTAATCAAGTTGATGATATCGTATGCTGCTGCCAGGTTTCCATTCTCATTGAAAGCTATTTCTTCCCCAGCACTATTGTTGAAATGGAGGTTTTTCAGAAATAAACGAAGCTAAAAGATAAGAGAGATAAGTGAGAAATTAGTGCTGATAGTAGGCAATAGGATTTACAGTTCCATGCTGTGATTTACCAAATGGTGCTGACCTTGATTTTTAATGAACTTCCAAACATTTGAGTTAATATTTTTTATGTTGAAAGGCATAATTCTACTTTGCAGGAATATGTTCATATTTTTTTAAGTTTAAGTAATTAATACAGATTTTGTCAGATAGACTGCTCTTCCAAATTTTGCATTTCATGAGAGACAAAAATTATTGCTAAGAAATATAACAGAAAAACAGAATATTATTATAACAGAATTGGAAAGGACCTTGAAGGTATTCTAGTCCAACCTCTTGCTCAAGCAGGAGACCTTAGATCAGTTCAGACAAATGCCTGTCCAATCTCTTAAAAACCTCCAGTGTCGGAGCACCCACAACTTCTGAAGGAAAGCCGTTCCACTGATCAATTATTCTAACTGTCAGGAAATTTCTCCTTAAGTTTAGTTGGGTTTCTCCTTGATTAATTTCCAACCATTGCTTTTTGTTCTGCTTTCATGGGCTTTCGAAAATGGCTTGACTCTTTGTGGCTGCCCATTATATCTAATGGATATCATAACAGAACATATTTATTGGAATCCTGTCCCAGAAAACATGATTAAGAAGTTCCTTTATGGCCTTTGCAGATTAAATCGGCTTACACCAAACATATCTTAGAGAAACGTAAGTATTCTCATTCTATCATAACCCTGTCCCCAACTTCATTCCATTATTATTATTTTGCAGAAATTCTTCCTTCTCTCTACTGCAGTAAATTGTTTTCTCTACTCAGCCACAAAATGCTGCAAAAAAGGTAATCTTTTACTGGATTTGAGAATTTTTTGGATTGAAGATTGGAAAGAGAGCAAAAGGCCTCTGGGAAAAAAATTACTTCCATATAGCTAAAATAATATCTGTAAAAAAAAATCAAAATTACAACAAGGAATAAGGACTTTCAGAGGTTACCACCAAGTGTCTATACAACTAAAAATTATAAAGAGCAATTTAAAATATATATTAGATATATAATTCTTCTACTCTAATGGAATAGAGTAGAAGAATTATTATTTCTTGCCTACCTGTCAGGTGGAAGAAATCAGGAACCAGAATTGAGTTCATAAGTCGTACAAGTTTATTTCATTATACCTATAAATAAGAATATGAACTACTAATGGTCAAGGCGAATTGGTACCAGAGAAAAGTCAAGGGAGCGGGACTTAGGTCTTTTATGGGGGTAAAGAGACACGAACCTGATAATGCATTTGACCCCACCCTCAGGCTCAGCAAGTAATCTCCTGTAATCTAAACAGAATCATGTTTTGTTCAACCAGACACTTTCAGATAAATGCAGATGGGATTGGAGTAAAAATATACTGTTAATGAATGTTGTAAAAATTGAAATCAATATGCGATTAAAGCTACATTTCCATTACATTAGGAGGCACCATAATTCACCTGCCAAGGTTGGACTTTCAGAAAATTCCACTTTTCTCCTTTGTCCATTTTCTTCTTCCTGGTTCTGGGTGAATACATGGTATGGAGACCTTGCGCTACAGCATACACAGCATTGTAAATATTGTAGCTCTGACCAGACATCTCCATTTCAAAGACAGTTCCAGGGAGACTCCCCAGATCCTCCTTCCCAGTGCAGCTTCCTTTGCCTTGTGCATATATATTGTACACTGGAAATGAACAGATAAATGCAGCACTCCAGAACTGAGGTAGGAAATACATTTTAGAGTGAAATGGATTTAGGTTATCAAGGAACTCTTGAAAACCTGGTACCATATTTGTGTGAAGGGCGAAAGACAAGCTGCCATTGAAGGACAATGCTGTGAATTTCTGGGGCTCAAAGACGGAAGTGACATCCCACAAAGCACTTATGATCCATACCCTCTCTAATGGGAGACTGTTACTAATTTCATAGCATTCAAGAATTACTCGTAAGCCTTCTATAGATTGCATGTCTCCATAAACAACTATTACATTGGTTTTACTATTCCATAAGGAATGTCCTATGCTATTTAGATTATTGTTCCAGATGCTACTGGGATCATAATTTATCAGTGTTGGAATAAATTGAATGAAAGAAATGCAAATATCTCTCTGAATTAATTTTGGCCTCAGAATTCTGAAAAATGTCTCTCCAGTGTCTTCTGGGATGAGAAGGCCAATCTAATTCCATCCAAAATGTTTCAAGAGCTGAATAATCCCAACATAATGGAGGTTTTTATTAGGAGTCATCCAGAAAAAAGAAGGAAACTGCATTTTATCACTCAATGCAAGGTCAAAAGAGCCATAACTGAGCTGCAGGGAGGTAATAATAATGATGTACTTTTAGACTAGGTATTGCTTCTGCAGACACATCAAAAAATGGAAGTAAGTACATTTCTTTTGGATATAGTTTTTCCATAGAAAATCTTGATGGGCAAGACAAATACTAAACCTGGGGCTCAACAAGTCTTTCCTCAGAGCTTTTGCAACCAGACCATCATTAGCATTCCATTTAGACAAAAATAATCCCAGTCTTTGATTGTGCTAATCAGAAATAGAGAGGAGAGAGGAATGAGTAACAAGAGAGGATCTTTATTCATTAAGGACCTGATAGTATCTGAGAGTATTGATCTGGCATTTTATATTATAAGGCTAAGATAACTAGAGCTTTACTGATAAAGGTATTTAACATTGTTGTGGCATTTACAGAAAGAGGAGAAAGTCAAAGAAGTTGAGGCACACCCAGAAGATGGAGAGACAACATCAGACACACTATTACAGCATCAATTAGCAATGGTTGAGTCCACCAGAAGAGCAAGAACCAGAATTTTGTATCTCTCAACACCCAAAGAAGAAAGAAGAAGAAGATGAAAAAGAAGAAGAAGGCAGAAACAATGATACCTAGAAAATTTCTTACAAACTAAATATGATGTTTGTGCTTATTAAGAATTACTGTGGTTGTAATAGTAATTGATGCATTACATTTCTCTGGAAAGAAAAATAAATAAATAAAAACTGCCCCAAATCAATTCCCCAATATTGCAGCTGTTTTGAGGGGTTCTCTCCACTTTTAACCACCACTCTTTCCATTCTTATGCATTTATGTGAGCCCGGATACCTACCTGTGGAATTTTGTAAGCATTTAACATGTTGGCCATCTGTATGGTGTTCTGGGAAGGGAGATCACCAATGACAGCCATGATGTTTTGCTCCTTTCCCCTCCTATAATTGAGGGGACAATGGCCTTCAACAAAGAATAGTGTCAAAAGGTTCTCAGAGGCTTTCAGTGCTTGAAAACCATTGTCATAGACCTTGGAGACTAAGGTGATGTTGGGTAACAAGTTCTCATTCCTGTTGATCTCCTGAATGGCAAAACTGAAGGCTAGGATATGCTGTAGGTTTTTAGGCAATGGCCTGCAAGAAGAGTTTCAGTTAGTTCTACAATCTTAGAATGTGACAAGGATTAGATTTAGATAGACTTCTTTGGTAGTGCTTTTCTCTTTGCCTAAAATGATGTATTTGTCTGCTTTAATGTGTATTAGAGAAGTGAACAGTGCACCTATGTTCTGAAGCAGTTCTTTGAAAAAGAAAAAGAACATGATTTGTAAAATTCACTAGTTAAGATATTCTAGAGGTGAGGAAAGCATAGAATGAGGAGCTGAGGTGGAGTGTCTGAATGTCACTTGAGGATCAGGTAGGCGTCTGTGTATCACATTTTGAGAAGGTTTTAATGCCATTAAAAGGATTATTTCATATATGTAGGGCAGCAAAGCAACTGGAGGGCATAAACTGATGGATTGTGCCAAATGTTAGGAGAATCCATATACTCAAGATGTAAAATTTTATCACATTGATATATTTAAATATGTCTCATAATAAGTTCTGCATAATAAGTAGAAATCTCAAGCCACCACAATCTATTTAAAATAAAAGTCTTAGTATATAGAAGGGTTTGCAAATAAGGAATAATTGGTCAAATGTCATACAGTGTGATATAGTATGAGAAACATATATATATAAATTATATTAAAATATACATGCTAAATATTTTTGACAGGTTTTTTTTCCATTTTATATACTAAATAAAAGAATAGAGGAACAGTGCTATTAAAATCACCCCAGGGAGTTTTTCTGATGAGAAGATTAATTCATGTGTAACAGTAGCCATATAAAAACCATGTCTACAAGAGTACATTCAACAGCTACATTCCAGCACCTGAAATATCATTAAGCACAAGAGATATATTAAATAAGAATCATGCCTAAACCAATTTAATTCTCATCTACAGTGTGAACAAATTTAACCAGAATCTATTGAATATAATCAAAAACATGAAAGGTAGGTCATGGTTTCTTTCAAAAGAGTACTTGCCATCATGGTGGCTGAATCATTGACTGGAAGGCTTTGATCTTGATGCACTTTGAAAGAGGTGGTGAGTTTTGAGAGAGGGATCTCATGCATCGTTGCCTGAAGCAGTGGAAAAGAAGAGGCTTCGTCCTCTATCAAAAGTCACCATCCTCTGTGAAGGATGAGGAATGGCAATTCTTCTTTCAGCTTCAAATTAGGTTCACTATGACTAAACCATATTTCTATAGGTCCATCAGGTTGGTCTTATAGTCATTGTTTTTCTAAAGAAAAAAAACTTCTTAAAATGGCAACCAAAGAGGTATATTAGGTAGGCACGTTGCTTTATATTATTCCAAACTCTTACATTGCTTTAATTGAAAAAAGAAACCCAGAAATTTCAGTGGCTTTAAAAATGGCATATACATAGTAAATCATGCATTAAATACAATAGAAATAATAGCAATAAAATAAACCAGCATAATTTTATCACTCAAAAGCTTACTGACCATGCAGATGTAGTTGTATAATTTTTGGGGTAGCAGCAAAGTGCTAGTTTGACCACTCCCTTCTCTTAGGAATTAGTTTCCATGAATGAATGAATGAAGTAAAGTATATAGTGGTACTTTGGTACTCAACTGCTTTCAAACTCATCAAATTTGGTAGTCAATACATTTCAACATGAAAATTTTGTGCTGGTATTCATTGTTTGTTTGATGCATAAGCTTGAACTTCTTGGCATTGGCTGCCATTATTTCTTATGAGAAAACATTGTTTGGTACTCATCGTTTTGAGTCCTCATCATGCTTCCCTGAACAAATTAACAATGAGTACTAGGGTACCACTGTATTTGTCAGTTGTTAGTTTGAATTTTTTTGAAGAAGTATAAAGAATAATTATATCTTCTTCTGTTGTTTTCATATTTGGAGAATGAAACTATACTGACACATATTTCCACTTTGTCACTTAAACACTCATTTTGTCTTTAACATGTTAGAATGGAAGATTTCAGCATCTTAGTAAAAGATAAAGTAGAAGCACAGGAGAGATGTAAAGATGTTGTACAATATTAGATGTTCTACAACTAAATAGCTAATGTCATTGAGGGGTGAAGTGACCTAGAGGTAGAGCTCTCTTCTCATAATCAGGAGGCTGTGGGTTTGATCCTATGTGTAGTGGCAGATATTTCTCTCTCTGAGCACAATGAGTAATTGTCTGTTGCAAACTCTGCATAGACATCAGGAAGGGCATCTGGCCAATAAACACTTGAGCTCCATTAAGTTGCCTCAACTCCACCCTGATGCAAGGGATATCAAGGTTGTTAAAGAAAAAATTAGCTAATGTCATTATATAGAGCAGGGATGTCAAGCTGCCAGCCCCCGGGCCAGATGCATCCTATCAAAACCGCACCCAGCTCAACTGCTTTGAAATTCATTGAATTTGATACTCAACACATTTTGATGTGAAAATCTTGTCTCAGTACTCATTGAGGTAAAAATTGTTGGTGTCAGCTGCTTTGTGACTCACTATATTATTCCAAATTTGTTTGGTACTCATTGTTTGGTATTCAATGGAACCAATTAAGGATAAGTACCAAGGTACCACTGTATAAAATTAAAACCAGAAGATTTTCTTTTAGAACTATTGGATGAAGAATTTGGAAAAAAATGGAAATTTATTACATATGTTGACAGCAATACGAATCCTATATGGGCAAAAATGGAAAGGCTTGTCAATTCCCACAGTGGAAGAATGAGGGAAGAGAAGCATTTTATTGTTGATTTGTTTACTTACTCAATTTATAAGAGCCAGTATGGTCTAGTGCAGGGGTCTTCAAACTTGGCCCTTTTATGACATGTGGACTTCAACTCCCAGAATTCCTCAGTCAGTGTGCCTGGCTGAGGAATTCTGGGAGTTGAAGTCCACAAGTCATAAAAGGGCCACGTTTGAAGACCCCTGGTCTAGTGGTTAAGGCATCAGGCTAGAAATCAGGATACCATGAGTTCTAGTCCATTAAAGCCAGCTGGATGATCTTGGGCAGGTTGCTCTCTATCAGCCTGTCACCTCACAGGATTGCTGTTTAGGGAAAATAGGAGGAGGAAGATAGGTTGTATATGTTTGCCCCTTGAGCTGTTTATGAGAAAACTTATAAATATGTGGTGCAAATAAATAAATGTCACCTAACTCAAACAAAGTGACTTTGGGTGGTATATAATACAGAGTTTATGCTGTGATCATTTTCTTTGTCAACAGGGATTCGATGCTGTACAACTGCCATAATGATAGTGATTAATGGAAGGAAGTTGTGAGAGGTAGAATATCGATGACTGCAAAGCCACTTCAGCTCTGACAAGTTGTGCTTACTGCATAAAAGCCCTGCCAAAAGGTTTTTTTTTAAATATCACTCTTTGATCCGCATTTAACAACAGCACAATTATTCACTTTTATTTCCTGAATTTTGGATCAAGGTGCTGGGTGCTTGTTTATCATGGTGGTAAGATTGGGGTGGGGCTTGCCTCAAGAGCTCCTAGCTCTTTTTCTAATCTTCTTGCTTGTAAAGCTCAACCATTCCTTCAGGAAACATTTGAACCTAAAAGATCCTTATCAGCGAAAAGTTTCCACACATCCTTCAGATCTTTCAGATGAAATTATAATTGGAGAATTTGTATCCATGACAATTGGTAATTATAGGGAACAGAAGTTTAGGGAACATCCAATTTCTTCACCAGCACAAGCTTAGTAAGTAATTCTTCATTTTTATCTAAGGTGTCTCTGACCCCATAACATTCTTTCCTTAAAAAAACCTTCAATGGTTTTTCATTCTTGGAAGATTCTGTTTGGGTCTGATGATCATTCTTCCTTTCCCCACTCAAATGACTATTTCTAAATAATGATAGATCTCTTATTCTGTCTTCTAATTTTCTCCATGTTTTGACATTTTGTATGCCAAGCACACTTAGAGCAGAAATTGAGGTGGGGGGCAGGTTTCAGCTATTAACTTTTGACTGAAAACATATAGATAGCCTGTGTGTGAAGATGGATTTTCTCAGAGCCCTAATAGTTCTCTCTGTACAATTTAGATCCCCTGATAGACAATAAGGAATAAATAATAAGATTTAAAAAATGTTAATTCTAAGATATTGTTTCATTTGTAGGGTATAGTACCTTGGGCAAGTTGAATGAGAATAATTAGGAATTCTTACATCCCTAATTCCTTTTAAGAATTCTCATTAGAAACCCTGACAAAGTATGTCTATGGCTATATTATATTTAATAATGTACTTTGGATGCGTAAAGGGAGAAGCAATTTTGTATATCCAAAGTATACATCCAAAATTTTGTGTATCCTTATATACTTTACCTGGAAGATTAGATCCTCTCTGTCTCTCTGTCTGTCTCCCCCATCTCTCTGAGTTAAGAGCATAGTTTCTTTATGACATCTATAACTTGTATGAATTACACCATTGAGATATATAATAAAGTACAAAAGAAAAGAGTATCAATTTTAAAAAAGAAACCTAAAATATATAGACAGATATATAGTGTGTGCATTAATGACAGAGGAAAGAAACTTATTCACTTTGCTTTAGGGGAATATCTGAACCATTTATTTCAGAAAGAGTTTCCCATCTTATAGAGAACGATATTCAGTTGAGCTCTATGGGCAAGCGATGATCTAAGCTGCAAGTCATTTAATTATTAGCCCTTAAGATCTAACATTCAAAATTCTCTTGGCAGTCTAATCCCTAAAAACTACCAGCATGTCCTTGCTTTTCTTTTTGCCATCAAAGAAATCAATAAGAATCCCGATCTGTTACCCAACAACACATTACGGTCCCAGATTTATGACAATGCGTACAATTCATGGAGAACCACTTGGACCACTTTGGATCTTCTCTTTCTAAGAAAAGGGGATCCCCTCAATTATTACTGTATCACTGAAAAGGAAGTCATGGCCAACATTGGGGGACTCACCTCTGAAAATTCTATTCACATGGCCAACATCTTAAGTACTTACAAGATTCCTCAGGTAAATGTTTGGAAATAGGTATATAGAAGGAAAAGGAGAATAACTGTTAAGTCTCAGTGGTAAAGGTAAATTCTTCTATTGTTTGAAATGTCGTTTTACATCTACTTCTAACTGAGGATCTGGCTTACTGCAATCTTGAAATGTAAACTAGAGAAATCAAATTTCTTTCATATCCTTTTCACGAATTTCAAAGTAAATACACTGATTGATTGATTGATTGTCTGACTATGTGCCATCAAGTTGATGTTGATTCTTAGTGACCACATAAATATGAAAGCTACTTAACTGGTATTTCTCATCTTCAAAAGGACCACCTATGATCTTAGTTCTAGTTAACCCTGTATTCAGCTCTGGGAAGAGGGGGGGAGAGATTTTGGGAGGGTAGGGAGGTAGTGGGAGAGGGATTTTATTGTAAAATTGCAAAAACTTTTAATAAAAAAAAGGACCACCCATGGGCAATGTAAGTGAGTCCATCCACTCACCAAACAATATACTAAAGTGGATTTTTAAGAATGTCTAGTAAATTTGTATCTAATATTAGCAGCCATTTAAAAAGAGTTTATACAAAATTGAATGTTTTTCTGTGATTTGAAATGTTTTCCCCAGGTTAGTTATGGCTCCTCTGACCCCATATTAAGAAAGAAAATTGGTTTTTCTTCTTTCTACCGAATGATTCCCAATGAAGCTTTTCAATACATGGGGATAGTTCAACTTCTGAAATATTTTGGATGGAATTGGGTTAGTCTAATTGTTTCAGATGATGAAAGTGGTGAAAACTTTCTTCGAACTTTGAGACCCAAGCTTCTACAAAATAATATTTGCATAGCTGGGATACAGATGATCCCAATTATCTCACTATTTTTATTAAGAGAGATACTTGAGAAAAAACTCCTTCAAATTCAATCTGTTATCTCCCAAAGTAAAATCAATGTGTTCCTTGTATATGGAAATGGCCAGTCTCTGGAAGGATTACATCTGATTTTATACTCAATGGAAATTGGCCGTAACAAGCCTCTGGAGAAGGTATGGATCACAACATGTGAATGGGATTTCACTGCTCAGAACCCTGCCAGACGATTTATCAAAAAATCCTTCAATGGAACCCTATCATTCTCACTCCATACCAAAGTTGTGCCAGGATTTCAGAATTTTCTTGAGAAAATAAATCCTCTGAAGTCTACATTTTATTTCCTGTCTGAATTCTGGACATCAACATTCTTCTGCTCACTCAACATCCATATAGTTTATGGACAGAAAATGAAGAATTGCACTGGGGAAGAGAAGCTGGAGAGCCTTCCTGATTTTGTCTTTGAAATGGGGATGTCTGGTTGGAGTTATAGCATCTACAATGCTGTTTATCTTGTGGCACATTCTCTCCATGCTTTGTATTCCTGGAGGAACAAACGGAGGGGAAGCAGGAATCAAGGCCAATGGAATCTCCAAAATGTTCCTCCCTGGCAGGTACTCACAAGTAAATTGGTCAATTCATTAAAACCAAAATAATTTAGAAAACCAAAAGAGAACTAAAACAGAAGCATACCTGATGTAACAACAGAGATAAATCAGTAAACACAACCAGCGTTTGAAACTGCAAAGAAAAGCAAGTGAATGTTTTTAGAAGAATGTTGAGAGAATGGAGATACCTTATAAAATATTTAAAGTGAATTAGAAATTGAGAGTCCAGATGCACCAATGAGACGCTGATTTACAATTGATGCTAAATTTAACACCATAGGGAAAATGGATAATTTAATCCAGGGCTTTTCAACCAGTGGTATGGGTACCACCTGTGGTACATTGGCACCTGGCAGGTGGTACATGACCATCCTAGAAAAGTGGTAGCAGGGGAAGGGAATGAGCTGAACTGGTGGAAGCACCGCACAAGCCTGAGTGAGAGATGGCTGGAGCGGCAGGGCTGTCACGGCTCAGTGGAAGCACCAGGATCAATGCTGCTTTCCAGCTGATTGGCACTTCTTTGGGGCTGTCAGGGCTCAGTGGAAGCACCAGGATCAGTGCCAGGCTCCAGCTGGAGCTCAGTGCTGATCCTGGTGCTTCTGCTGAGCCCTGAAGAAGCACCAATCAGTTGGAAAGCAGCACTGATCCTGGCACTTCTGCTGAGCCCAGAAGAAGCACCCATCAGCTGGAATGTTGCAGCATCTCCAGGGTCTTGTGATTTACATTCAGATGCTTGGCAACTGATTCATATTTATGGCAGTCACAGTGTCACAGGGTCATGTGAAGTGACCAAAACCTGCTGCAACCACCCAGCAGAGGGGGGGGAATAAAAACCAAACACCCCCCACCCCACCCCCGCTGCCAATCTACAACAGAAATGCTCATGACAATGAAAACCTTGGACAGAAGAAAGAGCGCGGCCGGGCGGGCAGGCAGGTGTCTTGCTCAGCTGTGGCTTGGGGGCCATTGTAATTTCGAACAGTCACTAAGCGAAATGTTGTAAGTCAAGGACTACCTGTACTTTATCACTTTTTTTCCTTTTTTGGGGGGGTCATCAAGTTTTTGACACCTTGCTAGGCGACTGGTGGTACTCGGTTATTGGCATATCCTAAAAGTGGTATAATGGGTGAAAAGGTTGAAAAGCCCTGGTTTAATCCATTCTAGGTTGGCTCATTCTCAAATTAGCAAAAACAACCAGATATTTAATTCCACTATCAGAAGAGTAATAAACAGTAAGGACTGGCTACTTCTCCCAAATGAGTAAAAAGGCCTAAATTGCTTGTAGCTGGAGTGCTCCAGAAAAGGTGTAAGTTAGTTATGATTTAGGTAGAAATAAAAAAGTGATGAACGGACTATAGCCTGATTTCTTTGAAACAAAATATTTATCCACGTCATTCAAAAATGGGAGAAGTGAGTCTCTGGAGAATGAATTTGATAGGCAGACTTGTAGTTTCTCAGGAAAAAGGAAAAAAAATCCTGTCTGTCATCTTACATAGTTTAGACGGAATGGAATGAGTCCCTGGTTTCAGATTCAGATGAAAAATATTGCTGTTATGGTTAACCATCCATGTTCTGGTTGGATAAAACCTTTTCGATTCGTGATGTACTTCGAAAACACTAATTTTCAGTACTGCATCATATCTCAATTTAAATGTCATATCACTGATGTTCCAAGTGACCGTTATTTTTCGTTACAGCAGTAACCTATTTCTCCTTCCCTCTAGCTTAATTCATTTTTGAGACAAGTCCACTTTAACAATAACGTTGGAGATGAAATATTTCTCGATGAAGAGAGGGATTTAGCGATAGGCTATGACCTCATCAATTTGGTGACATTTCCCAATGAATCTTTCCAGAGAGTCCAAGTTGGAAGAATCGATCCATGTTTTCAACTTGGAAAAGAATTCATCATTAATGCAAGTGCCGTTATGTGGAATCCCACGTTTCATCAGGTTGGAACTGTTATATTTTCTTACACTTAATATCAGTATCATTTGAGTGGTAATCTGGAGAACAACAAGGAAATTTGTTGAGAGAGCTGAATTTAGAAAATATATTGCGGAAAAAGAAAAATGCAGAAAGAGTTACCAATGTCAGATAGTTGTGAAATTAGGAATCTTTCTAAGATATTAATAACCTGATTCATAATTTCTAAAATCTATCTGTTCCAAATGTATGTAATTCAGAATTATCAGCGAGAGGAGAACACTATTTCTTGTTCTATAGACTCTTTTTTTCTGGACAATATTAACAGATGGTGCCAAAATCCACCTGTGTTGAGAGCTGCCATCCTGGACAAAGCAAACTAATTCAACAGGGGAAACAAATCTGTTGTTATGATTGCATTCCGTGTGCTTCAGGGAGGATCTCAACACAAATGGGTAAGTGTAGAACTCAGATCTATCTAGGAAAACATCCAGAAATTTTCTATTTTGTGCTTTCTCCCTCACATACATCTAATGACTTTATTATGGTTTATGATCTTCAGTAGTGTATTCTTATATTGATTTGTGCTTTTAAATCAGGGACCCCAACCCCCAAGGTGTGCCTATTCAGAACTGGGCCATGCAAGTGGTGTGCAAGCATATGTATGAACATGTGAAGCTCCATTTGTGTGAGCTTTGTGCACCTGCTGCTCATGCAAATGGAGCTGTGTGTGCTCACCCATTGCTTGTGCAAAACTATTCCCTCTCCCCACCACTGCCGGTGCTGTTACTGTTCCAGAAAGCTGAAAAGATTGGGGACCATCATTTTAAAAGACTTTTGTAGAGTTTAATACTAACTTTTCTATATCAAATAATATATAAAGAGCAGGAAGTATGAAAAATATTAGTACAAAGTTCAAATACTGAATTTATGCTTGTGATCTTTAGATGCAGATGAATGTGAGTCTTGCCAAGAAGAACAGTATCCTAACACAAATCAACAAGAATGCATTCCCAAAGTAATGACTTACCTGTCCTATAAAGATGGCCTGGCAACAGCTCTGACATCTTTGGCACTTTTTCTTTCTCTGACCACACTTATTGTGATGGCAATCTTCAGGTTACACTCGAACACTCCCATTGTGAAAGCCAACAATTGGAGCATCACATGTATCCTGCTCACCTCTCTGCTGCTATGTTTTCTTTGCTCCCTCTTCTTCATAGGAAGACCTAGCAAGGAAACCTGCCTTTTAAGGCAGGCTGTGTTTGGTATCACCTTCTCTGTTGCTGTTTCCTGTGTACTGGCCAAAACGATCACTGTGGTTCTGGCTTTTGTGGCTACAAAACCAGGGAACAAGATGAGGAAATGGATGGGAAAGAGGCTAGCAATCTTGGTTATTGTGCCTTGTTCTTTGATTCAGATTGCCATCTGTGCTGTTTGGTTAGTGAACAAGCCCCCTTTTCCAGAATTAGAGAAGCATTCCCAAGTGGGTGAGATCTTAGTGAAATGCAACGAAGGCTCAGAGATGATGTTTTACATTGTGTTGGGCTACCTGGGTCTTCTGGCCATTGTCAGCTTCACAGTGGCTTTCTTTGCCAGGAAATTGCCTGACAGTTTCAATGAAGCCAAGTTCATCACTTTCAGCATGTTGGTGTTTTGCAGTGTTTGGATTTCCTTCATCCCCACCTACTTGAGCACCAAGGGCAAATTGATGGTAGCCGTAGAGATTTTCTCCATCTTAACCTCTGCTTTTGGTTTATTGAGTTGTATTTTCCTTCCCAAATGCTATATTATTATAATACATCCTGAATTAAATAAAAAGGAGCAAATGGTAAGGAAAAGGAATGATTGATACTGCATGAGAAGAAGCTAAGATTCGTAGCTTCAAAATAAAGGCACAATGCCAGGGTAGACATAATGCAGACTATCTCTGAAAGATTCTAAGGTGAGATTGGCTCATTTGTTAGCTGAAAAATTGAGAATGGTTGAAGGCTAATTGTGTGCTTTTTGCTGAATAAAGATACGTTCTTCATTTTGTTTAATATATATATTATTAAAAGCTTTAAACTAACATAAAAACTAACATTAAGAAAAAAGAAAAGAAAATACAATAGTGCAGAAACAAAAAATAAAAATAAATTTAAAAAGGAACTTCAAGTTTTTTTTGTTTCAATGATTAAATGAAAATTATTGATCAAATTAATAATAATGGAAATTGGCCAAGATTCTTTGCAAAGCAGATAGTTGGTAGCTCTATTAAAGAAAATAAGTTCAGTCTTGTGTACAAGAAGTTTATCGATTGAAATATTTTGCTTTCTGTTGACACTAGGAGGTGACTGCTATTAAAATTAATCCCACAAAAATAAAAGAAAATCCAGAAAGATAAGAGGCTGTTGCTTATATGGTTCAGGTCTTCTTTTTGAGAAAAGGCGGGTGAGGCAGGATAATTTTGCATAAACTTTTCTGGTGTGCCATTTATACTTATTGCTGATTTAGGATCCAATGCTCATTATCAGTTGGTCTATTGCAATGGACTTACTTGGAACTGCCCTTCAAAAGCATTTGGAAGCTGTGTCTGGTTTGGAGTGCAATTGTATTTGTCATTTTTTAGTATGAGTATACTGGCCCACATTAAAACTGAAATTCTGTTGCCTGCTCTCAAAAGAAAGTATATATCTATCCATACACATGCATAACACATATATACACATGATATACAGTGGGGCAAAAAAGTATTGCCCCACTGTATATCATATATACACATGATATACTGTGGGGCAATTGTGCAAGTTCTCCCACTTAAAAAGATGAGAGAGGCCTGTAATTGTCATCATAGGTAGACCTCAACTATGAGAGACAAAATGAGCAAACAAATCCAGACAATCACATTGTCTGATTTGGAAAGAATTTATTTACAAATTATGGTGGAAAATAAGTATTTGGTCAATATCAAAAATTCATCTCAATACTTTGTTATATATCCTTTGTTGGCAACGACAGAGGTCAAACATTTTCTGTAAGTCTTCACAAGGTTGGCACACACTGTTGCTGGTATTTTGGCCCATTCCTCCATGCAGATCTCCTCTAGAGCAGTGATGTTTTGGGGTTTCGCTGGGCAACACGGACTTTCAACTCCTTCCAAAGGTTTTCTATGGGGTTGAGATCTGGAGACTGGCTAGGCCACTCCAGGACCTTGAAATGCTTCTTACGAAGCCACTCCTTCATTGCTCGGGCAGTGTGTTTGGGATCATTGTCATGCTGAAAGACCCAGCCATGTTTCATCTTCAATGCCCTTGCTGATGGAAGGAGGTTTGCACTCAAAATCTCACGATACATGGACCCATTCATTCTTTCCTGTACACGGATCAGTCGTCCTAGTTCCTCTGCAGAGAAACAGTCCCAAAGCATGATATTGCCACCCCCATGCTTCACAGTAGGTATGGTGTTCTTTGGATGTAACTCAGCATTCTCTCTCCTCCAAACACGACGAGTTGTGTTTCTACCAAACAGATCTATTTTGGTTTCATCTGATCATAGGACATTTTCACAATCCTCTTCTGGATCATCCAAATGCTCTCTAGCAAACTTCAGATGGGCCCACACATGTACTGGCTTAAGCAGGGGGACACGTCTGGCACTGCAGAATCTGAGTCCCTGGCGGCGTAGTGTGTTACTGATGGTTGCCTTTGTTACGGTGGTCCCAGCTCTCTGCAGGTCATTCACTAGGTCCCCCCGTGTGGTTCTGGGATCTTTGCTCACCGTTCTTGTGATCATGTTGACCCCATGGGATGAGATGTTGCGTGGAGCCCCAGATCGAGGGAGATTATCAGTGGTCTTGTATGTCTTCCATTTTCTAATTATTGCTCCCACAGTTGATTTCTTCACACCAAGCTGCTTGCCTATTGCAGATTCAGTCTTCCCAGCCTGGTGCAGGTCTACAATTTTGTTTCTGGTGTCCTTCGACAGCTCTTTGGTCTTCACCATAGTGGAGTTTGGAGTGTGACTGTTTGAGGTTGTGGACAGGTGTCTTTTATACTGATAACAAGTTCAAACAGGTGCCATTAATACAGATAATGAGTGGAGGACAGAGGAGCCTCTTAAAGAAAAAGTTACAGGTCTGTGAGAGCCAGAAATCTTGCTTGTTTGTAGGTGACCAAATCCTTATTTTCCACCATAATTTGCAAATAAATTCTTTCCAAATCAGACAATGTGATTGTCTGGATTTGTTTTCTCATTTTGTCTCTCATAGTTGAGGTCTACCTATGATGACAATTACAGGCCTCTCTCATCTTTTTAAGTGGGAGAACTTGCAAAATTGGTGGCTGACTAAATACTTTTTTGCCCCACTTTTTTCCCATATAGTGGAAAGAGGAAGGTTGAGAGTTCACAAGGTTGATACTATATGGAACAAAAGTGAGACTGAATCTGGATGTTCTGTTTTGGTTACCCAGAATCCTCCTCCCAGAAGGTAACAAGGAAAACAGGTTATGAAATGGATGTGTAGTGTCCCAGACAATATTGCGGACCCTGCTCAAGCAATGCTTATATGTTATGTCCTGGATTGAAGGAAGGGAACTGCCAATAATCTTTTCTGCCATCCTCACCATTCTCTGCACAGCCTTTCAGTCTAAAGCAGTAATGCTTCCAAACCAGACTGTAATGCAATATGACAGGATGCTCTTGATCAAATGTTGGTTGTCATTTTTAAACTGCTACATGATACATAGTAATGTGCAGGGCTGCTTGTTTTCAGTGGTGTCGCAGTTCTGGCAGGTTGGGAAATTCTGGATCCATTTTGTGAAAGAATGATACCGAGTGGGATCCTCGACATACGTCTTCTGTACTGTGAAGCTTCTTTTCAAAATTCAGATGGTCCCAACCATATGGACTTTCTAGAATCTTGAAGACTTGGTTCCTTCTTCAGTCATTGGGGCTAGAATATTGGTGGAGTCCTTTAATGGAGGTGGAAGTTGTTTAATTCTTACATGCCTTGTAAGAGACTCAATTGATTTTTAAATGATGTTTCCAATGGTGTTTATATTTTGCTTTTATATATACTTTATTAGCTGCTCAGATATATTTGTGTATGGATGGGAAGCTATATAACTTTGCTAAATGAATACAGATTTAAATACTAACAGGATTAGATACCTTGTTCTATTCATGTGACAAAGCATTAAGAATTATATTGAGACTCTGATTACTACTTTTCAAGGGAAGACTCCTGAAGTTGGGCAAAGATTTTTTTAAAGCAGAATGGGACAATTTGGACAATGATGGATATTTTTGTAGAAAGTTCAAGATCCCTGTTTGCATGCAGTGGTGACAGGGTCCTAGAATGCTCCTTCTCAGCTCAGTGAAAGTGTTCTCTTCCCATCTCTGAACCTGCATACCTTTCCCCCAGTATGGAGGAGGGCACAGATAAATCCATACTCTCTAAACAATGGAAGGCATGTTAATGGTGGGATTATACAAGCCAGATCTCTCTATCCTGCACTGTCATATGCACCTGCCTTCTCACAAGTCCTCTGCTGATGGAACTGCTTTTGAACATAGGCTTAACACATTTCTTGAATTGGAGATTGACTCAGAAGCCTGGGGTTTGAAATAAGCATTTAGTCAAGTAGCCAAGAAGGGCCAGGCAGCTTCCATTCCTCTCAAGTTACCTGATAGGATGAGCGATGAAGCATGTCAGGTTTTTTTTCTTCAATAAAACTGCCGGTGTTTGTTGTATTTTCAAAGAAATAGTAAGATTGTCCTTTGAAGATCTTTTGAGTGCATTTTTGGCTTCCTTAAGTCTTTCTCTTTCCTTGGTCACAAATGAAGTAAGTCAGTAGAAAACTATTTTAGTCTTCATGATCTGTTCATTCCTTCACATCAACAATTGTGCTTTGAAGAGTCAACTTGCACTCTTTTCCACATCTGATATCCATGCCCAGATAGATAGCTCATATGATTATGTCTAATTAGATGAAGTGCCTAATTGGGATCATCAATGTCATGATGGCTTTCTTGGCATGGACATTGCCTGATAGTTAAATTATGCCAATCTGTGAATGCAAAACCCTTCCCCCTTCCATTATATACTTAACAATAGAGTTATATTTCCTTTTCTTTTCACTGAGACTGGCACATAATCAATTTCGTACATTCAGAATCTCATTTATTTGGGCATCTGAAATCTAACTTTGTAAGTTTCTGTGCTATGTAGGGCTATTATAGAGAAATCACAGTTGGCCTTATCCCTCATTTACCTGCCTCAAGATGAGATGTGCAGATGGTGTATTTTTGATTTAATTATCACTTTTTTTCCTCATCAAGCATATTGTAGTTTTGATTCTCAATATCTATTTTTCTATTGAAAGAAAGCCACATCCTCTGTGAGGATCCTATCAGCATCTTTTCTTTGTTGGTGTATTTTTTTATTAGATTTATAAGGCCACCAACTCAAACAATGTAACACTAGCAGGAATACAATAAAAAAAAAGAATAAGCAATAAACATGACTCCTTCATGATAAGGGGCCAGGCTATTTTATGGACCGCCTCTCCCTGATTACATCAGGTCACCTCATCAGATGTGCTAGAACAGTGGTTCTTAACCTGGGCGATATCGCCCCCCCCAGGGGACACTTTTGAGACTTTTTCGTACAGTGAATCGCTGTATATCTGTTGTACAAAAACATCAGATCGCTTGCTATTAGTGGATTGAATTGTGTTTTCAAATGTTCCTCCAGCTAGCTTCAGTACAGAATGCCATACTTATGTGAATACGCATTGCTTATCTTCATGTGCGTTGTGCAGCAGCCTCTACTCTTTTTATATTTTGACTAGATGACCTCCAAGGTCCCTTCCAACTTTACTACTATTATTATTATTATTATTATTATATCAGAGCATAACATTCTGAGGTGTTGGCATTTTCCAAAATTTTGAATCTGATCCCCATACCCTGAAATTTAAAATATGATATTAAAAGAAAAATGTGTTGGAAAGATACATAAATACATGACTATAAATCATATTAGCATTTTATTGTAATTCAATATAAAGAAGATAAAATCTTATTTAATAAATAAGATTAATTGTGGATATCCTAGCCACTATATTTCTGAATGTAATTTTTAATTTATGGATCAAAGAAAATACGTCTTCATCCAGAAAAAAGAGTGCACATTTTTTCCTTGTTATTGTGTGTTTGTGGAGTTTCTTACATTAAGATCCCTGGTGGCATAGTGTTAGAAGACAGTATTGCATACAAAGTCTGCCTACAGCCTGGAGTTTGATCTTGACGAGGCTCAAGGTTTGCTCAGCTTTCCAACCTTCCGAGGTTGGTAAATAAGGACCCAGATTGTTGGGGGCAATATGCAAGTAATGCTTACATGGTAAACTGTGCAGAGAGTGCTGAAATTGCTATGGAGCTGTATACAAGTCTAAATGTTATTCCTTTCAAAAATGGAAGAAGACATCTATTCCTGAATAAAATTCTTTGACCAATCATCTGTTATGTTGTCTTTAGCCAAATTAGGAATTAGGGCAGCATTTACGCTGCACTTGAAACCACACTAGTCTTTTTCCTAACTAGCTGCTCTCTGGTATTCAGCTCTGGTCTCAGCATGATAATATAGCACTTGGGCATAAAAATGCAACCTAATAAGCCACCACTTGAGGCCAAGATAGAGAAGACCTCCACAGCCACCATGGATTTCCCCTTAGTGCTTAAGTAGATGGGCACAAAGGAGACCCAAACACTGCAAAAGACCAGCATGCTGAAGGTGATGAGTTTGGCTTCATTGAAACTGTCGGGTAACTTCCGGGCAAAGAAGGCCACTATGAAGCTGATGAGGGCCAAAAGCCACATGTAGCCCAGCACAACATAAAACATGATCTCTGAGCCTTCGTTGCATTGCACTAAGATCTCATCCAATTGGGAATGCATGTCCAATTCTGGGAAAGGAGGAGAAATGGTCAACCACACAACACAGATGCTTGTTTGAATAAGTGAGCAAAAAACAATGACTGAGACAGACAGGCTTTTCCCTACCCACCACCTCATGCGGTTCCCTGGCTTTGTGGCTATGAAGGCCAGAACCACAGTGATGGTTTTGGCTAACACACAAGATACCGCGATGGAGAAGACAACTCCAAAAACTGCTTGCCGGAGGAGACATGTAACTATCCCTGGGCATCCGAGGAAGAAGAAAGAGCAGAGAAAACACAGCAGGAGTGAGAAAAGCAAAGTGCAGGTGATATCCCAATTGTTGGCTTTGACAATGGGAGTGTTTTGGTGGCGGAGAAATGTCCCCATCACTACAATTGTGATTACAGCAATCTTCACACATAAAAGTATGGTTGTATTCTGAGCAATTTTCCATATTACCACTTCAATCTCATAAGTAGAATTGGCTTCATATAAAGAAAATAAACCTCTTTCAAAAATTGTGCCTTAGGAAAATCTTTTTAAAAGTTTATTTAATATGCCATATTTCTTGAAGAAGAGATTACAGACCTAAATAAAGAAAAACTTCTATTTAAAAAAAGAAGAAAAAAAACAAGGCAGGTGAGAGATCCCAATCAATCTATTCTTGTGTTTAAAATTATATTAAAAAACCCAAACTTGATTAGAGAATAATGTATTTTTAAAGAGATATTACGGTAGATCTCTTTTTCTTACCAACCATGGTGGAAATGCTCCCCTCTGAGCATTGCACACAGTCATAGCAGCAAACCTGTTTCCCCTCCTTAATTAATTTCCGGTACCCAGGATAGCAACTGTCTACACAGGTGGCAGAAGGCGGTGTCTAATGGGAATTGCAAAAGAAAATAATTAAAATTGGTTATAATCTATCTTTTACTCAATCAGTCAGCAGTCATTCTCTGTAAATAAATCCTAAAGCAATCATATTCTTGTAATTTCTATTAATGCAAATTTTTAAATTCCTAGAACTGATTGCTAGATTCAGTCAGAAGAGAGGTGAACATCTTCTAACTGCTATTGAAAATTTGGAAAGAAATCCCTTCACAACTCCTACATCATACATAAAGGAATTTGAAATATCCGAAGAGGGTCATAAAGGAATCTCTCACAAACTTAATGAGCTGTCTTAATTTGACAAATAATAAGAAATAAACTTATATGAGAAATGTTGAATTTCTAAGAATTTTGGTTGGTAATGACATCCATATTTAGTCTTCCTCACTTCCTTGAGCTGATGGCAAATATATTCCTGCCTAGCATTTGCTGTCCTTTTCCAATTATCTCTGTGTTGCATTGCCATTGGAGAATGGTGTCCTGATTCTCCATGTATAATAAATGAAGGCCAATATGTGTGTCCCAGGATAATATTGCAGGATCCAATCTGGGTCGGTCTCTGGGACCTGAGGTTGTATTCCAAGCTTTTGGACTTGTGTTGGAGCCCATCTTCTAGGAACTTCTCTCTAACACAGTATGTGCTGTTCTGTGTGTGGTATTTATAGTGCCTGTGGTAAGTGGCTTTTTAGATGTCGATGGCTGGCTTTTAAGTCATTAGCGTGTGCTGCCCAGCCCTCACTTTTTAAGTACTAGGCGAAATGTAAATCATCACTCCTAATGACTGACCAAAGGACCAGGCTTCAATCACTTCCCTGGCTGTTTTTGTGCCTGCTTGTCCAACAATCTTAAAAGTTGAAAATTAAATGTGTATCCTTGTCCATTGCAGTGTGAGGCTACCAATGAATTCGGGGCTCCTCATCTGATGAATGTCAGGAATTCATGCAGGAGAAACAGTCCTACATGAACTAGAACACCATATATTTCATAACTACATATCTAAATTCTGGTGCTGCTATGTGGATGAGATTTTTGTCATCATCAAGAGAAATGCTCTTAAAGATTTTCGTGCCATTCTGAACTCCATCTTCCCCAACATACAGTTCACAATGGAGGAAGAAACAGCTAGGCAATTACCATTTGTAAACACAGGAGATGGAAGCCTAGAAACTACAGCTAAATGTCTATGGAGATTCTCAGTCATCCAGGTCATTGTTATCCCAAATACTTTTTTATGAGACAATAGGACTTTGTTGTTTTTCTTTGAAGACGTTTTGCTTCTCATCCAAGAAAAAGCAATAGTTGCCTGCATAGCTTTATGGGTAGGATTTCTAACTTTTTATTGGGGAATTCTTATGTATGTATGTATCCAGACTTGGTTTCACTCTTGACCATACTGATACTTTGTAACTAATATACATGTTCTCTAAGGAAGTTTCAAGCCTTGGAGTTCTGTTTATTTGTCTCTGTCTGTCGGAACCATGACAGAATCATTACAGAAACAGTCCTGGGTGAGCTAGAACACCATTCATTTCAGAACTACACACCAAAATTCTGGTGCTGCTACATGGATGAGATATTTGTCATCATCAAGAGAAATACACTTACAGATTTTCATACCATACTGAACTCCATCCTCCCTAATATACAGTTCACAATGAAGGAAAAACAACTAGGCATTTGCGATTTTTTGATGTACTTGTAAACACAGAAGATAGAAGCCTAGAAACTAGAGTTAAATGTTTATGGAGATTCTCGTTATCCAGGTCATAGTAATCCCAAAAATTCTTGTTTACAAGGCAACTGGACTTTGCTATTTTTCTTTGAAGATGTTTCAATTCTCATCCAAGAAGCTTCTTCAGCTCTTGGATGAGAAGTGAAATGTCTTCAAAGAAAAACAAGAAAGTCCAGTTGCTACATGAAAAAGCATCTTTGGGATACCTAGAAACCATAGTTTATCACAAGGCCACCAACGCTCCACAATTCTGAATTTCAGCAGCAACCATCCACTGTCACACGAAAGGAGTTGCATCAGAACACTATAAGGCAAGGTGAAAAGCCACTGGAGTAACCAGCAAGACAAACAGCTGGAGAGCATACCTACATGAACAATTCAAGCAGAATGGGTGCCCACAATCATTTGTCATAAGATGTCTGTGCAACACAATGGGGAGAAAAAGGAACAAAGAAGGTATAAGACCGACCACATGGCACAGCCTGACATACAGTATATCCAAAGCATTTCACAAGCAGTAGAATGCAGCTTCTGAGATGTGCAAGGGGGCATTCCCACCGCAGAGGCTATCATACAAGAACAAATTATGCCAATCAAGGAAGCAAATGCAGGTGTGGTGAGCGCAAGACTTGGGGTGATGGTCAATTTTAGTAGATGTCCAATTAATCTCTCCTATTCTGTGATGAGCAATACAATGGGATAGCACATTAGTTCAATCTTGCCTGTATTTCAAAATGCATAAGCATCACTGCCTGCTGAAAAGCTATTCACTTCTCTAAAGCAGTAAATTTATTATACTTTTCCAAAGCACATCACTTGAAAAAACCACTATATCAAAATGGCGAGCAGCTGTCCCCAGATTTTTGAATTGGCTATGGGAAGGAAAAACTGTGAGTGGCAAGAGAAACATGCCCTGCAAAAATCCAGGGAGATGGGATGTGTAGGTTAGGCTGAAGTGGTAAATAGATTTGCTGATCTTTTTCATGCTTTGGTTCTGAAACTGATTCAACCATTGACTAAACAGTCAGATAAACCCATTAGTGGGAAATGGACCCAGATGGTCCATAACCCCAGCCAGCAAAGCTCTCTTTCCCCACAATCTGAAAGTATAATGTAGAATTGAGAATTGTTTCATTTTTCCAGGATACAAAATTGTTCTAACATCATTAAAAGATTTCAAATGATCTTGGAACAATTCTCAGTTTACTTGTTTAAAATTCCAGAAATTGAGAAAATATCACCATTTTAGTTGTTTTTTTAAAATTCACCTGCTTAAATTTGGGATTCCATACAATGGCAGTTGTATTAATGGTGAGGTCTTCCTTCTGAGAACTCTGAGGTTCAATATGTCCAACTTGGACCTTCTGAAAGGATCGACTGGGGAAAGTATACAAGTTGATGATATCGTATGCTGCTGCCAGGTTTCCATTCTCATTGAAAGCTATTTCTTCCCCAGCACTATTGTTGAAATGGAGTTTTGTCAGAAATAAACAAAGCTAAAAGATAAGAGAGGTAAGTGAGAAATTAATGCTAATAGTAGGCAATAGGATTTACAGTTCCATGCTGTGATTTACCAAATGGTGCTGAGCTTGATTTTTAATGAACTTTCTAACATTTGAGTTAATATTTTTTTATGTTCAAAAGCATAATTCTACTTTGCAGGAATATGTTCCTATTTTTTAAGTTTAAGTAATTAATACAGATTTTGTCAGATAGACTGCTCTTCCAAATTTTGCATTTCATGAGAGACAAAAATTATTGCTGAGAAATATAACAAAAAAACACAATATTAGAATAACAGAATTGGAAACGACCTTGAAGGTCTTCTACTCCAACCTCTTGCTCAAGCAGGAGACCTTAGATCATTTCAGACAAATGCCTGTCCAATCTCTTAAAAACCTCCAGTGTCGGAGCACCCACAACTTCTGAAGGAAAGCCGTTCCACTGATCAATTATTCTAACTGTCAGGAAATTTCTCCTTAGGTTTAGTTGGTTTTCTCCTTGATTAGTTTCCAACCATTGCTTTTTGTTCTGCTTTCATGTGCTTTGGAAAATGGTTTGACCCTTTGTGGCTGCCCATTATATCTAATGGATATCATAACAAAACATATTTATTGGAATCCTGTGCCAGAAAACATGATTAAGAAATTCCTTTACGGCCTCTGCAGATTAAATCAGATTAAATCAGCTTACACTAAACATAACTTAGAGAAAGGTAAGTATCCAACTTCATTCCATTATTATTATTTTGCAGAAATTC
Organism: Crotalus tigris; assembly: GCF_016545835.1. Classification (NCBI taxonomy): domain Eukaryota; kingdom Metazoa; phylum Chordata; class Lepidosauria; order Squamata; family Viperidae; genus Crotalus; species Crotalus tigris. Next base: position 5,440 of record NW_024098508.1, on the reverse strand, counting down.
TTTCTTGTCTCTACTGTAGTAAATAGTTTTCTCTATACTCAGCCACAAAATGCTGCAAAAAAGGTAATCTTTTACTGGATTTGAGAATTTTTTGGATTGAAGATTGGAAAAAGAGCAAAAGGCCTCTGGGGAAAAAATTACTTTCATATAGCTAAAATAATATCTGTAAAAAAAATCAAAATTGCAACAAGGAATAAGCACTTTCAGAGGTTACCACCAAGTGTCTAGACATCTAAAAATTATAAAGAGCAATTTAAAATATATATTAGATACATAATTCTTCTACTCTAATGGAATAGCTAAATGAAGAACCTGGTACTGTTACTTGTTGCATGCCTACCTGTCAGGTGCAAGAAATCAGGAACCAGAATTTTCATAAGTCGTACAAATTTATTTCATTATACCTATAAATAGCAATATGAACTAGTAATGGTCAAGGCGAATTGGTACCAGAGAAAGGTCAAGGGAGCGGGACTTAGGTCTTTTATGGGGGTACAGAGACACGAAACTGATGATGCATTTGACCCCACTCTCGGGCTCAGCAAGTAATCTTCTGTAATCTAAACAAAATCATGTTTTGTTCAGCCAGAAACTTTCAGATAAATGCAGATGGGACTGAAGTAAAAATATACTGTTAATGAATGTTGTAAAAATTGAAATCAATATGCGATTAAAGCTACATTTCCATTACATTAGGAGCACCATAATTCACCTGCCAAGGTTGGACTTTCAGAAAATTCCACTTCTCTCCTTTGTCCATTGTCTTCTTCCTGGTTCTGGGTGAATACATGGTATGGAGACCTTGCGCAACAGCATACACAGCATTATAAATATTGTAGCTCTGACCAGACATCTCCATTTCAAAGACAGTTCCAGGGAGACTCTGCAGATCCTCCTTCCCAGTGCAGCTTCCTTTGCCTTGTGCATATATATTGTACGTTGGAAATGAACAGGTAAATGCAGCACCCCAGAACTGAGGTAGGAAATACATTTTAGAGTGAAATGGATTTAGGTTCTCAAGGAACTCTTGAAAACCTGGTACCATATTTGTGTGCAGGGCGAAAGACAAGCTGCCATTGAAGGACAATGCTGTGAATTTCTGGGCCTCAAAGACGGAAGTGACATCCCACAAAGCACATATGATACAAACCCTCTCTAATGGGAGACTGTTACTAATTTCATAGCATTCAAGAATTACTCGTAAGCCTTCTATAGATTGCATGTCTCCATATACAAGTATTACATTGATTTTACTATACCAGAGGAAAAGTGCTATGTTATTTAGATTATTATTCCGGAAGGTACTGGGCTCACAATTTATCATTCTTGGAATAAATTGAATGAAAGAAATGCAAATATCACTCTGAATTAATTTTGGCCTCAGAATTCTGAAAAATCTCTCTCCAGTGGTGTCTTCTGGGATGAGAAGGCCAATCCAATTCCATCCAAAATGTTTCAAGAGCTGAATAATCCCAACATAGTGAAGGTTTTCATTAGGAGTCATCCAGAAGAAAGAAGGAAACTGCATTTTATCACTCAGTGCAAGGTCAAAAGAGCCATAACTGAGCTGCAGAGAAGGAATGATAACGATATACTTTTAGACTAAATATTGCATCAAAAAATGGAAAAGTACATTTCTTTGGGACACTGTTTTTCCATAGAAAATCGTGATGGGTGAGACAAATACTAAATCTGGAGCTCAACAAATCTTTCCTCAGAGCTTTTGCAACCAGACCATCATTAGCATTCCATTCAACACTTTTTAGACAAAAATCATCTCAGTCTTTGATTGTGCTAAACAGAAATAGAGAGGAGAGAGGAATGAGTAACAAGAGAGGAGTCTTATTCATTAAGGACCTGACAATATCTGAGAGTATTCATCTGGCATTTTATATTATAAGGCTAAGATAACTAGTGCTTTACTGATAAATGTATTTAACATTGTTGTGGCATTTACAGAAAGAGGAGAAAGTCAAAGAACTTGAGGCACACCCAGAAGATGGAGAGACAATATCAGACATATAATTACAGCATCAATTAACAGTGGTTGAGCACACCAGAAGTGCAAGAACCAGAATTTTGTATCTCTCTCAACACCCAAAGAATAAAGAAGAAGAAGAAGAAGAAGAAGAAGAAGAAGAAGAAGAAGAAGAAGAAGAAGAAGAAGAAGAAGAAGAAGAAGAAGAAGACAGAAATAATGATACCTACACCAATTCGTACAAACTAAATATGTTTGTGCTTATTAAGAATTACTGTGGTTGTAATAGTAATTGACACCTTACATTTCTCTGGAAAGATAAATAAATAAGTAAAAACTACCCCAAATCAGTTCCCCAATATTGCAGCTGTTTTTGAGGGGTTCTCTCCACTTTTAACCACCACTCTTTCCTTTCTTGTGCATTTATGTGAGCCCGGATACCTACCTGTGGAATTTTGTAGGCATTTAATATGTTAGCCATCTGTATGGTGTTCTGGGAAGGGAGATCACCAATGACAGCCATGATGTTTTGCTCCTTTCCCCTCCTGTAATTGAGGGGACAACGGCCTTCAACAAAGAAAAGAGTCAAAAGGTTCGCAGAGGCTTTCAGTGCTTGAAAACCATTGTCATAGACTTTGGAGACCACGGTGATGTTGGGTAACAAGTTCTCATTCATGTTGATCTCTTGAATGGCAAAACTGAAGGCTAGGATATGCTGTAGGTTTTTAGGCAACGGCCTGCAAGAAGAGTTTCAGTTAATTCTACAATCTTAGAATGTGACAAGGATTGGATTTAGATAGACTTCTTGATAATGCTTTTCTCTTTGCCTAAAATGATGTATTTGTCTGCTTTAATGAGTATTAGAGAAGTGAAGAGTGCACCTATGTTCTGAAGCACTTCTTTGAAAAAGAATAAAACCTTCATTCTTAAATTTCACTAGTTAAGATATTCCAGATGTGAGGAAAGCATGGAATGAGGAGCTTTGTTGGAATGTCTGAATGTCACTTGAGGATCATGTGGTCATCTATGCATCATACTTTGAGAAGTTTAAAACAGGGTTTTAATGCAATTAAAAGGATTATTTCTTATGTGTAGCATAGCAATGAAATTGGAGGGCAGAAACTGATGAATTGTGCCAACTGTTAAGACAATCCAAATTCTCAAAATGTACTGTAACATTTGATCACACTCATATATTTAAAAATGACCCACCTTTCTATGCCTTAAAGTACTAAGGAGACATACTGCATGTTAAATAGAAATCTCAAGCAACCACAATCTATTTAAAATAAAAGTCTTGGTATATAGAAGTGTTTGCAAATAAGGAATAAATGATAAAATTCTAATGATGTCGTTATATATTATGAGAATCATAGATATATATTTATAAATTTTATTAAAATATCATGCTAGATATTTTTAACAAGGATTCTTTTTCTTTTTGCATACAAAATAAAAAAATAGAGGAACAATATTGTTAAAATTAAACTTAGGAATGTTTTTTATGATCAGATTAATTCTTGTGTAGCAACAGCCACCTGAAAAACCAGGAATCTACAAGGCTACATTCAACAGCTATATTCTAGCACCTGACTAAGAGAGATTTATAAATAAGAATCATGCCTAAAGCAGTTTTGATTCTCATCTACAGTGGAAAAATTTTAATGTGAATCTCTTGAATTCAATCACATTAAAAAAAAAACTGAAAGGTTTCTTTCAAAAGAGTACTTGCTTTCCACGCAAGGATCCTTCTGGGTGTTCCACAAAGTGGAGTAAAGGCAATTCAGGATATATAGTAGACACAAATTCTCCAATGATTATATCATTGGAGAGGGCAGGGAAATTAAGCTTAAAATGTCTTTTGTCACCACACATGGGGTTAAAGGTCTTGCTGAAAGAAGCCTGGAGGAAAAGGACAGAGAGTAGAAACACATGGCAAAGTATGTGAGTCCTTTTGAATGCCAAAGGAATTTGGCTCCAATCACAGCAGTGCAGGCACATCTTCATCACAGCACTTTGCCTGCAACAATGAAAGAGAGTCTCTGTTGGTTTTATGCATAACTAAAGTTGTAGATTACGATAATTATCATTGGAGTGATTCATAATGCAACCTACTGAGCCTCATGAAGTTGTTGTTAATAGTAAAATTAAATTGTTAAGTGTTTAAGTGTTCTGTGCTTTCCCAAAAAACAAGTTTAATTAATTAATTAATTCTGATAATTATGAGGTAGGCAAACCTCTTTCTCAAAGCTATTCAACTATTTTTCCAGTTGGAGAAATTATATGGTCCAAATCCATCTCTTGGCTACTCCTCATCAAGCAAGAAAGAAATGATCTTGGGATCATAACAGATTTGGAGAACTGAGTCTTGTTTTTCCTATCCAAAGAAAGCAATGCTGGTTAAAAGGAGGAAGAGATAGTTTAATAGCCAGATAAATTCTCCCTTCTCCTCTCACAACCTCCTAATTCATAAAAAATACTTATTTCTTCTGCCCATCGCTTTGCTGAAATGGTCATATTGGAAAAAGAAACTCTGTAGTTTTATTAGAAAACTCTTCTAATAAAAGGGCAATTGGATGAACTGTGGAGAATGGAGACCACTTTGTAGGCACCAGCTACTTAACTCATTAAGATTGGGTGTGGCTGTTCCCTCCCCCTGGACTCCTGGGCAACTTCCTGTCACCATTATTTTCCTGTTCATTGCTGAAAGAGACACATACAGCTGCTGACTACTGCTCTATCATGGTGGCTGAATAGTTGTCTGGAAGGCTTTGATCTTGCTCTGATGTTCTACAATTTGGCCACAACTAAATAGCTAATGTCATAAAGGGGTGAAGTGACCTAGAGGTAGAGCTCTATTCTCATAAACAGGAGGCTGTGGGTTTGATCGTATGTGTAGTGGCAGACATTTCTCTCTCTGGGCACAATGAGTAATTGTCTGCTGCGAACTCTGCATAGACATCAGGCAGGGCATCTGGCCAGTAAACACTTGAGCTCCATTCAGTTGCTCCAACTCCACCCTGATGCAAGGGATTGCAAGGTTGTTAAAAGAAAAAATTAGCTAATGTCATTATAGACAGCAGGGATGTCAAACTGCCGGCCCCGGGCCAGATGCATCCTAGCAAAACCACACCCTGCTCAACTGCTTTGAAATTCATTGAATTTGATACTCAACACATTTTGATGTGAAAATCTTGTCTCAGTACTCATTGTTGGTGTCAGCTGCTTTGTGACTCACTATATTATTCCAGATTTGTTTGGGACTCATTGTTTGGTATTCACTGGAACCAATTAAGGATAAGTACCAAGGTACCACTGTATAAAATTGAAACCAGAAGATTTTCTTTTAGAACTATTGGATGAAGAATTTGGAAAAAAAATGGAAATTTATTACATATGTTGACAGCAGTAAGAATCCTATATGGACAAAAATGGAAAGGCTTGTTAATTCCCACAGTGGAA